>NC_081410.1:313620118-313845118 GCF_030272615.1 Cryptomeria japonica
CCTAGGGTGTCTGGGCAGTACCCTAAGTGTATCTGAGACATACGCAAGTGAACCCACAGCACCTACGCCGCAAAAAATAATTAAAAAACATTTTAAAAACCTTCATTTTAACAAAAACCCTAAAAGCATTTGGATGCCCTAAAGTGAGGACATACCATATTGTTCCACTCATTTCACAAACACAAAAGACCAAAACTATATTTTTTCCCTCCAATCTACCATTGTTGGGCTTTAAAAATGGTTCTTTTTTCAAAGGTGAGGACTAGAGGACAGTTAAACCTACACCTACAAGGGAGAAATAGCTGAACAAAGAAGATTTAACCATCAAAAGTGAGTAAATCTTTCATTTTTTAAGTTTTGAATTTTTTTTTCAAGATTTTTCAAGTTTTTTTCAAATCGAGTTAATTTTTTTTTGGTAAGTTTTCAATTTTTTTTTAACTTCTATGCATAATAAGGGGTTATAATGCTGATTTTTTTTTACAGTTGTAGGGTTGTTAATTTGTAATTACTTTTTTTCTTTACCTTCATACAAAATGGCTGGTAGTTCAAGTTCAATTGCCCCAAACACAGAGAATTCATTTAAATTTGATGCATCATCACCTCTTTGACAACATACGACAAAGATTGAACAACTTCCTAATGGTGGGAGTTATCTTTGCCATTGCAACCAATGTGGAAAAGAGTATAAGAGCTCATATTCTCAAGTGAAAGCTCACTTCTGTGCTGATCCTTACCAGGGAATAAGAGTTTGCCTTGGGCCAGATAAAAAAGGGTAGCCACTGTTGAAATAGTAGCTAGCTCGGATACCTATCTATTGTATTTTAATGTTGTCAATGACAATTAAACTACACATGTATTATCTATTATGTAAATTGAACTTAGGCCTGGGCCCAAATACATGTAACTTGTAATTATGTCTTGTTTGGGCAAGACCTATATATAATGTAACTTGTGGATAGGACAGGCCCTATAAATGTAACTTGCAATTTGGTCTGACTCTAATTGGGCGATGTAACTTGTGGTCCTATACTGAATGTAACTTGTAGATAGGGTAGACCCAAATGTAACAATTAACTATGTTTTGGGCTGGGCTCAATTGTAACATGGTGGCTATTGGGCTGGACCCAATACCTAACGTGGGAAAATGTATAATATTAATTATTTATCTTGCAAGCCGACTTGAGGATGTTTAGCACCAAAAAGGATGGTATATAATCCACTTGAAGATGAAGTCATTTACACAATCATTCTTAGCAAATGCAATCTGCTCTCCTACATTTTAGCGAACTCTTCACTTGTGCGAATTCAGTCAAGGATATTGTTGGGCGAAGTTATCAAGATCTTCTGCAATTCTGCTCCAGCCTATTGTTGTCATCTGCTGCTGATCCTCTCTTTTGGTCATCTACTGTTGATTAGGGCTGCATCCTTCATTACCTTGTCAATTTGCTATTTGGACAGCAATCTGAGATAAGTTTGCTATATTGTAATTGCCTACAATTGAGATAATACATATCATATTTAAGGCTGGGTTTTTCACCTCCAAGAGGGAGATTTTCCCAAGGTATCGGTGTCTTGTGTCTTGTGTTTTATTACTATTACTGTTTATTCACAGTCTGATCATAATTAATTGGTTAGATTAACATCTGATTGCTTGAAATTAACATGGTATCAAAGCCAGGTTTGTACTAACCAGTGATCAGATTTAATAATGCATTTTGTTATTTCATCTTTGTGTGCCCTCGAGCTAGGGCACGCAGGGCAACTAGGGCTTGTGGCATCATATTGGTAGTTTGGAGGTGGTTACCTACAGTATGAGCACAACATGAAACATGAGGTGGTTTGAGGTGTTTTCGTTTCCTGAAACTTTATTGTTGTTTGTATAATCTTGAAAAAGGTTATTGTGTTAGTAGAGTTGCGTGTTGTTGTTTATCTCTGCATTATTGTGGTTTTGCTTGTGTTAAACTTATATTTTGAAAAACAAGTTTAGCTATGTATTAAGGAAAGATTATTTGCGACTGTTCGTAAAACCCTAGTATGGGTTTCGCCTCTGAAGTAACATTTTTGTTAAATGTATTTAGTTTTGTTTTTGTAAGCCCTTGTTAGGGCTTGTTGCAAGAAAAGTTATATAATCTTTGTTATGGAGCTAAACCCGTATGTTGTCCTCAAGACTTACTATGTTAAAAGTTAAGACTAGTATTAAAACCCTTGTTCGGGTATACTGTTTGGAATAGACAGTGGTTAATGTTGTTCATGTAAACCCTAGTTCAAGTTCCCCTTTATATTTTGTTTACCCCAGTATTATGAATTGAGGGTTTGATTATTGTAATCTATGTTTATCATAGTTTTCCATACCCCTGTTCCAATTGGTTACTTAAAAGCATACTTTTTTTTAATTCTTAACCCTTGTTCGATGTCTCCGGCCTATGATTTAGTTTGATCATTCAAGGATTTGTGGTTATATGATCAATGTTTACTTTTCAATAACACTAGTTTAGATTTGGTGCTCAGTTTGGTGAAGTTGTATTATGGTAACAGGTTTTCTTCTATTCTGTTAAGATGATCACTATTTCAGTTGAGCAATTTCCAAGATGATTATTATTGTTTATTTGTTAAAAGAAATTCAAAACGGATTTGAAAAGGAAGTACTATTTGTTAAGGTATTCAAGGACGCATTTGTATATTTTGTTACTTCTTTTATTTAAGAGGATGACAGTTTTATTTCCGTTTTTTAATAAAGAACATTATATATGCATATTGTTGTAGGCATTCTTTGAGATGAGTTTAGTTGTATCAAAAAGTGATATCATTCTTGATTATACTCTATTGAGAGTTATTGATTTGCACTGTATATCAGCATATTGTGAAAATTTATACGGCACTACAGTGCATTATTTCACTATACTATATCATTGTATATATAATGCATATGCTATAAGTTAACTTGCATTATATATGTTGTACCTTTGCTTCTGAATCTCAGGTGATTCGAGATTAGAAGATGTTATAAAAGTGATAGAGATGATACTTTGTATTTGTGGCATAACTATGATATGTGCATAGTCTATCAAGGCATAATGGAAATATTGACTAATCTGTTGTGCAAGGTCCAAACCAAGCTTAGTTGACAATAGTGTTCCCATATTGTAATCACTATGCACAAATCTTAATATAAGAGGGTCTCATTAGGGGACATTACACACACACACACACACATATATACATATACCACCAGCAGTTGTTGGAATTTGGAGTGCTAAAAAGGGCAAATCTGAAAATAATATTAGACTGTTGTTTTATGCTTGATCCAAAGATTAATTCCTTTGATGTGTTTGTTGTTGGATGACTAGAGGTTTGGTCTGAAATACCTTTATATCCATTATCAGAATTATTTTGATTATACTGCAGCTTACTAATTGCTATTGATTCATGGAAGTATAGTTCTCTTTCAGGCTCTAACTATCATTGCTTGGTTAGTATCTTCATTGGTAAAGTATACTTCACTCTCCTTGTAAACTTGGAGCTGTGAAGAACACCGCCTTAGTTAAGAGGGAGTCTCAACCTCAGTGATACATTGTGTTGTATCAACCACCCTCTGCGAGCAATGTAAGGTGGTAGTGTAATCTTCTCATGGAGAAGAGTAATTGTTACCATCCTCTGCGAGCAATGTAAGATGGTAGAAAAGATCCTCTCCACCCTCTACGGACAATGTAAGGTGGATCCAGCCTATGCTTGTGTGCGAGCTGGAAGATTATGTTATGTAGTTTCATTCTATGCTTGTGTGCAAGATGGAAGACTACAATATTCTAATTATGTTTATTCCATTCTTTGCTTGTGTGCAAGATGGAGGATTATGTTTATTAGATTCCATTCTATGCTTGTGTGCAAGATGGAGGACTATGTTTTCATTCTATGCTGGTGTGCAAGATGGAGGACTATGTTTTCATTCTATGCTGGTGTGCAATATGGACGACAATGGTTATGTAACTCCACTCTATGCTTGGGTGCAAGATGGAAGATTATGATAGTGTATCCCTCTCTGGGAGAAGGCTGAGGTGTAAGACCTCTTCCTCCCTCTGCGGGCAATGCAAGATGGACATCATGATATGAGTTCATGATATTTATGTGTTTTATTGCAAATATACTCTATGGAGCTTATACATTCATCCTTGCGGGCAATGCAAGATGAAGGTCATGAATGGATCATGACGAGTGGCAACTATCCTCTCTAGCTAAGAGGAAGTGTTGAAATAGTAGCTAGCTCGGATACCTATCTATTGTATTTTAATGTTGTCAATGACAATTAAACTACACATGTATTATCTATTATGTAAATTGAACTTAGGCCTGGGCCCAAATACATGTAACTTGTAATTATGTCTTGTTTGGGCAAGACCTATATATAATGTAACTTGTGGATAGGACAGGCCCTATAAATGTAACTTGCAATTTGGTCTGACCCTAATTGGGCGATGTAACTTGTGGTCCTATACTGAATGTAACTTGTAGATAGGGTAGACCCAAATGTAACAATTAACTATGTTTTGGGCTGGGCTCAATTGTAACGTGGTGGCTATTGGGCTGGACCCAATACCTAACGTAGGAAAATGTATAATATTAATTATTTATCTTGCAAGCAGACTTGAGGATGTTTAGCGCCAAAAAGGATGGTATATAATCCACTTGAAGATGAAGTCATTTACACAATCATTCTTAGCAAATGCAATCTGCTCTCCTACATTTTAGCAAACTCTTCACTTGTGCGAATTCAGTCAAGGATATTGTTGGGCGAAGTTGTCAAGATCTTCTGCAATTCTGCTCCAGCCTATTGTTGTCATCTGCTGCTGATCCTCTCTTTTGGTCATCTACTGTTGATTAGGGCTGCATCCTTCATTACCTTGTCAACTTGTTGTTTGGACAGCAATCTGAGATAAGTTTGCTATATTGTAATTGCCTACAATTGAGATAATACATATCATATTTAAGGCTGGGTTTTTCACCTCCAAGAGGAAGGTTTTCCCAGGGTATTGGCATCTTGTGTCTTGTGTTTTATTACTATTACTGTTTATTCACAGTCTGATTATAATTAATTGGTTAATTTAACATCTGATTGCTTGAAATTAACAGCCACAGCATCAAATATTGGCTTATATTAAAGAACCAGAGGATGCTAACATGATAAGTAATAGATCAAAGAAAAGAGCACAGCCTCTTGCCAAGAAACGTTTGCACAAACCTCCTAGTGGCTTATCACGACCACTAGCCCACATCCTTTCATGCCAATGCCACCATCTTCTAAAGAAGAGAATGTTTCAGCTTCACATAAAAGATGTCCATTGGAAAAGGCCTTCAAGAATGGAGAAAGGGAGATTGTAGATGAGAGCATTGCTTATTGCATTTATGGCAATGAGATTTCTTTCAACCTCAATAGATCTCCATATTAGCAAAAAATGGTGACGGCCCTTTCTAATGGACCTTCTAATTATATTAGTCGTAGGTATGAAAAGGTGTGAACCAAATTATTGGCAAAGGAGAAAGCTTTAGTACAATCATCATTGAAAGCAATCAAGGATAAATTGCCTGAAACAAGTGTATCCATCATTTCTAATGGATGGAAAGATTGCAAAAATAGACTATTGATCAATGTTATATCAGTGTCCCCAAAAAAAGGGAATGTTTTTGAAGCCAGTGGATTGTGAGGGGCAAGTGAAAGATGCAACTTTCATTGCCAATATCTTCCTAGAATCCATTGAAATGGTAAGCCCTAAAAATGTTGTTCAAGTCATAGCAGACAACGTTAAAATTTGTAAAGCAACTCATTCTATGAGGAGGGTACATATGGTCACATTTGCGGTCCATTCACTCAATTTAATATTGCAAAAGATTGGCATACAAATTGAGTTGGCAAAACAAAATATTCACAAAATCCAAGGAAATTCAAATGTTTGTGACCAATCATTATATGTCACAAGGCATCTTTGGGACCTTCTCCAAGTTGAAGCTCTTGAAGGTAATTTAAATTTTATTTTTCAATAATTTTATTATTTTTAAATGTTGTTATGTGACATGTACTTTTTTACACCATGTAAGGTTGTCGAAACTCGATTTGCATCTCACACAATCGTCTTAAGATAACTTGTAAAGGTGTAGGATGCATTGAGTGCTATCGTCAGCAAAATCCTTTCGAGTGTATGGAGGCAATCAAGCACACAAACAGCCCAAATCGTAAAAGCATTGATCCTAGATGATGACTGGTGAGTTTGTGTGAATATAATTTGAGTTTCATTGAGCCCATCACCTACATTATTAGGTATGCTAGTACAAATCGTCTATGTTTGGGTGAAATTTATGATAGCATGGAATCCATGGTTGAGAAGATGAGAAATATAATAGAAGCCTAGGACCATGACCAAATGGAAACATTTTTTTTAAATGTGTGAAAGATCATCATTGACCATTGGAACAAAGAAGACCACTCCCTTACATATCATCTTAGCATTTGCTTTGTCTCCAAATTATTATAGCAAAGAGATATTTTCCTTGTCAAGGAGGGTGCCAACATATAGGGATGAAAAGGTTGCTAATGGCTACAAGACTCCATATACAAGGATATTTTATTATTTTCACACGAAAATACCCAAGTGTTATGTTGAGTGAGTTTGGCCAATTTATATCTTCAAGGAATCATGATGTTTGTGCTCTTCGAGACAAATACGAGAAAAATGTGCATGAATGGTGGTACATACAAGGTGAAGGGTCTATTTTACTTGCAACCTCTTGCAATTAAAATTCTCTCAAGTATGCATCTTTTTTTTTCCCATTTTGCATTCATTGGTATTATGCTATATGTTATATTCTATAATAATATAATTTTATAATTTATCTTTTATATTTCTAAAATTAAATACTAAATATTGTATGCAAATTCAACAGATTGCAAGCTATTCCTCAGCTGAGCAGAATTGGAGTACATACTCCTTCATCCACTCTGTTAAGCACAACTGTTTGTGTGCAAAAAAAGCTGAGGGTTTGGTCTTTGCACACTCCAAGCTTCGTCTCATCACATAAGACACCTAAAGACAATGGGGGGATGACAAAGAATTGGGATCAAAGTCCTCAATGGGCCGATCTAGATCCTACAAATGCACAACTTGTCAAAGTCTCTATAGATGACACAGCTTTTGCATGTGAAACAGCTAGTGGGAGTGGCAGTGCAATTGATTGTGGTTCAAATGAAATTGAACCAATGTTGACTTTGATGCTTGATATAGAGCAATATGAAGACTATTAAATATTGATTGTAATTTTCATTGTGTAATGACATTTTGATTTGACAAAAATCATTGAATTATGAATCTATGACCGAGTATTTTCATTTTTGCAAATTATGAATATGAGGTATTTCAATATTGTATTTATTGGCAATTATGAGTATCACTGTTTTTATATTTTATAATTTTGAATTTTGAATATATAAATATATTGCCAAACTCACACCCATACCAGGACCGATAACTTAGTATTACATAGAAGCAAGAGTGTAATGTTTGGCAGAATTCCACTTCTCTTTATTTTTTTAAATTTTTTAACATAATATTCATGCATGAAGTTGTAAGAGTAACATGCTACTTCTAAAAATAATTCACTGGTAGTGTGAGATCTGAGCATAATTTACTTTTTCTAAAGCTATCAAAACATATACATTCAAATAGTGAAAATACATACAAAAACCCAAGTCCAGGGTCATATCCAAGACTTGGAAAAGAGTATAGTTGGCAAGAAGACAGTAGAGAAAAAAGATCAGTCTAGAAAAAAGCAAACCTGCAAAACAAAGGAACAACACAAGCTCTAATAAGTTAACCAAAAGGCATGTAAATTCTTAAATAAAACGGCAAGAGAACAGAAATGTCAGATAGCGGAGTGACAAAGAGAAAGAGCAGAGAATCCTTTTTGTAGCCAAGGTTGAAAGGGGGTCTAATGGCAAGGCTGCCTGGGGCAGAGGTGCGGCCCTTCTTCTCCTATCACCCTGTTTTGTCCAAGTATGCCAACCAAAGACTTTATGGGATGGGTCTTAAAAGTGTGTGGCAGCTACTAGCAATATTGCCAATAGATGCATCTTGGGCCACATGCTGCTTTGTTGCAGTTTAGTGGATTGGATTTTCCATGTTCTATACATCATTTTTTCTGGGAGCTCAGTCAGCAATTTTGTAACACCCACCCTTGTGTAACCATGTTCATGACATCACTGTATTTTGCTGAAACCTATGATTGGATTTTAAATTGAACATAGCTGTACTTTATGTTCCTTATTTTGAAATATTAAAATATTATGATGCATCTCATAAGGAAAAGAAGACAATGCTGGTATTTTGTATATATTACTTGTGTGTGTGTGTGTTATGAAGTGATCAAGTGTAATTACATGTCTGAAGTGTCTGTATCACATATATGATTAGATGTAAGATTCATGGTGCTTCAGCCATAGATGTTGCCCTGGATATATTTGATGTTTGCATGAGTGTACAAATAAAAGGGTTAAATCAACCAGAATTGAAGGGATTCATCTCATGTGCAAAACCATATGTTTCTCTTTAGGCATGGAAGAAGAAATTGAGCCTTACGATAAAACCCATAAAGCTACATGTTACTGTTGATGTGTTTTTCATGCACATGCGACCACAGAATAAAATACCCAAAAGTATCTTATCCTCTCTTGAACAAAGTTACTCAAATGCTGAAGATTCGCCTAAGAATCACTTGAGACAACTCCAAGGTTCATAAATGTTGGGTCACGACGTGTATATAAGCTCAATGGTTTGTTGTGAATATGCTGGAATCACAAGGGGACTTATGTTGAATTGTTGAATGCTTGAATTGTTGGAACTTGATCATCTGATGTAGCAATATTGTGATGCTTTTTTTTATCCTAAACTAGCTTGAATTTGAAATAAAGGGCAAAAGGGAAAGGGTTGAGGAAGTCTAAGAATGTAGGAACGATGGATAGTCTTCGGTGCAACTCCACTAAGCCTTGCTTTGACATCCAAAGCAACAACTCCACAAAGCTTAGTGTGATCTTCTAAGGAAGGTAAAAAATAATGTTTGAATCACTATCAATAACAAAGATACCATCAAGGCGATGCATATCAAGGTACGAATAGCAATTGAAGTTAAGCTCATTCAAAGGTTTCGGTTGACCACGCAAGGTGCACTTACAATCAGCAAGAGGCTAGTGGTATGGATTAGGAGTTTCACCATTGATCATGCACAAGGATTTTCCATTCGTCTAAATAACATGAAAATAATTTGAGAAGTAAAGACCATGCAAGTTGTTGAAATAACAAATCAAATTCACCATAACTTCAATGAAATCAATTGTCCTTTATAACAAGGTTTTGGCAACAATCTTTGCCTTCTCCTAATCCAACTTCTACTCTAATGGCTATCTACAATTCACTATTCTATTACTATTAACCCTTACAAATGAAGAGCTTGAGCTTTATAGAGAGAGCTCATTACAACGAGTGGCCAGGATGAAACCCCATCAATGGCCAGGATTTTACAACGAAACCCTAATTAGGGTTTGTTACAACAAACTTTATTTTGGACAATGAAATGATTACAATGCTTTGACACATGTCCTCTTTAAAATACTCAACCAATAGATAGTGGGGGTAGGTGCATTGGAGTTTGTGCCCCCTTGGGTGAGCTTGGTTCATTGAATCAAGACATGCTGATGCAAGACCTAGTAGTGACTGGGATGCCACCTCAAGTTGCTTGTAGACTTGATTCATCATCATGAATGAGTATTGAGTAATATCTCTTGATACTCAACATTATCCAGTTTGTTCAATGTGATGATGATGAGAAGCGAACTTTGATTAACTCTTCTGAAACTATCTACTTCCTTGATCATGTTTGATGTAGGTTGTGTGATGACCTTGATTGATCTTCCTTGCTCATGATACACTTGGTGGGATTAGACTCCTCAATGTACTGGCTTTGATTCTTGGATTCCCAAAGGGAATTCAAGATTGTAAAACATTCTTTCATCATCTAAGTTATCTTTCCTTCTGACTAATGCCTTGATCTTGATATCATGACTTGAGCTTGATCTTGATGTTGTTTGCAGTTTGTATCTTCATCCTTTGTTACCTGCAAAATAAACAAAGATAGTATTAAACACATGTGGATAGGTTTCACAAACCTACAATTTGGTATGCCCTCAAAATGATGATGAGATGGTGATTATATCTTATATTTCCATATCTGATTTTGAAGAGCTCCAAGGTCTGAGTCACATGTTCGAAGATCTCATTCCACCTTTTATAAGACAAATGTAGGGTTGATTACACAGAGATTCTGATCTGAAAATGACTTTAAAATCAGAATAATGATCTTCAAATTGATTCCATTCTCCTTGTCACTGTGTGTTTGATCAATGAAATGATCAAATCTTCTTTCCAAAATCGCTGTTATAGGTGAATTCACCCTCTTGCAGATGAGTGTTTGATCAGTGAAATGATAAACCCTTAAAATCACTACTTGTAGAGAGCTTTGCCTTCAAAATTGTGATTTTCAGAGGTGCAGATTTGAATATCAAATTGATTTCTCCCTCCTTGCAAATGTGTAATGATCAGATTCGTTTTGCTAATGAAAACAAATTCGCCCTTCTTGATTGTAAATCTGAATGTTGCCTTGAAGTTGATGTTTTCTTCACAATCACTGATGTGGAAGGGGTTTGCCTTTCTTGAAAATCAGAAAATCCCCCTTATGTAGTTCACTGTCTTCTTGAATTGCAGAGCTGCTTGTAATTGATTGCTTTAATCGATGCTTGAGAATGAAGATCACCACCCTCTTATATAGGTGTTGGGGTTTAGGGGAGCGTCCCCTCATCTCAAATCTCTTATAGGCCGACTTGCACTCCTTTTAAAAAAAAAAAAAAATTGAATTTGTTATTGTGCTAAGCGCTCTCCACTATGAAGGCTGACTTTGCATTTTGTTGCTCATAATATTGTTTTTTGGTCTTTATAACTTTGGCCACTTTTTAGGGTAGCATTGCAAGTTCAAGGCGGGCATTTTGATGACCATTGCAACTAATGCCTTGGGCGGAATTTCATGGGGTCATTGCAAGCATTGATCAAGGCGGAAATTTAAGGGGTCATTGCACCTAAGCCCTTGAGGCGGCTTTTGAAGTGACCATTGTAAGTTAAGATCTTGGCGAAAATTTAGGACACCATTGCAACTATTGGCTTTTGATAAGACCATTGCAAGCTAATACCTTGGGCGATATTTTAGTGACCTTTGCAATTCAACTCCCTTGTCGGCATTTTACACCACCTTTGCATTTGAACATCTTGGCAGCTTTTGGAGTGACCATTGCAATTCCTAATGAGGGTTGCTTTCTAGGGGTTCATTGCAACTTTTGACCTTGGCGGCTATTTAGAAGACAATTGTATGCTAAGATGAAGTCGGCAATTTCGGGGACCTTTTGCAATCAAACAACAAGTCGGAATTTTTGAATAGCATTGCAAGTTTATCTTAAGTCGGAATTCTAGCCCTCCTTTGCAACATTTGCTATTGGTGACCTTTTGGAGGATCATTGCCACTTGATTACCTTGGCAGAAATTTGAAACCCCATAGCAACTTATGCTTCAAGTTGGAATTTTAACTCCTCTTTTCAAGCGTTAATTTTGGCAACAACTTTAAAGACCTTTGCCATTCTTCCCTCTTGGCAGCAATTTGAAGGACCTTTGCATGTTCATCATCATGGAGGCATTTGACAACACCCTTGCAACATTTGTTTGAGGCGATCATTTTGAGACACCTTTGCAACTTCATCCTCGAGTGGCATTTGAAGACACCATTGCAATTCATTGATCTAGGCGGATTTTTGAGATACCATTGCATCTTTAACTCTTGGCGGATTTCCTTGACACCATTGCGAGTCTTTCAATGGGCAGGAATTTAGGGGACCTTTGCATGTTAGATGTAGTGGCGGCAATTTAGGTGACCTTTGTATCATTTGATTGAAGAGATAATTTGGAGTAGCTTTGTATCTCAATCTCCAAGTCAGATTTCAGAGGCAACTTTGCAAGTCAATCACTTGATCAACCAATCTTAACTAGCTTTGCAATTCACTTCTTTAATCAACCAATCAGGTGACCTTTGCAACTTGTCATCAAGGCGGATTTTGGAGACACCTTTGTAGTTGAAGACCTTTGCAATCGAAGACCTTTGCAACTGAAGACCTTTGCAGTGCAAAGCTTGAGCGGTGAAACTAACTTGCTTTACAGTTTGAGACTTGATCGGCCAAATTAGATAGCTTTACAATACAAACTTGAAATTGTTAAGCTTAACATTTATCAAGATCGATCTTTTGAGTAAACTCATACCTTTGTCAAGTTTCACATCAAAACCCTAGTTCATGCCATCTCGAACCCCTAAAGCCCTCTAACTTGCTAATTGACAACGTTCAGCAACATTAACCACCTTGATAAGGTTGACAACACAACATCAATCCTGAATTGACAAGACATATTCACTCCTCATAGGCAAGGGCTAATAGGTACTAAACTATGATTGGATTTTAAATTGAACATAGCTGTACTTTATGTTCCTTATTTTGAAATATTAAAATATTATGATGCATCTCATAAGGAAAAGAAGACAATGCTGGTATTTTGTATATATTACTTGTGTGTGTGTGTGTTATGAAGTGATCAAGTGTAATTACATGTCTGAAGTGTCTGTATCACATATATGATTAGATGTAAGATTCATGGTGCTTCAGCCATAGATGTTGCCCTGGATATATTTGATGTTTGCATGAGCGTACAAATAAAAGGGTTAAATCAAACCAGAATTGAAGGGATTCATCTCATGTGCAAAACCATATGTTTCTCTTCAGGCATGGAAGAAGAAGTAGAGCCTTATGATAAAACCCATAAAGCTAAAATTAACAAGACTTCATTAAATGTTATGGTCATTAGAGGACACATTCACCATGCATTTCAACATACCCCTATTAAAGTAATTATGCAATGTTTCTATAATGGTCATTTGGTTAGCTAGTTTAGGATATTTCGTTCTTATTTAGAATGTTTATTTTCAGTCTTTCGTTTCTGTTTTAGAAACTTTGCTTGTAATTGCTTATTTAAAGAGCCTTCTTCTCCTTTGTTAATACAACATCAAATTATCATTTCAACCCCTTGATGCACATCTCTATACATTCAACCTAGTATGGTCAGCAAGTTCCCTTTTTTAGTTTCCAGCTGAAAAAGGATCTGCAGGTTTCAATTTGGATGTGTCAGAAGCTCAACATTACAAGGGATCTACATCAGTTCTTTATTGTAGAATATTCAGGTTTTGAACATGCTGTTATGGCTGAAAGTGCAAAAACACAACAAGTAGGTCCTTCCTCTTCTATGGTGTCACCAAAAGTATGGACCAATTTTCCTAATATTACTGTTAGATGACCTTATCATATTTGTTCTCTGAATTTGAGCGAGGAATCCAACTTCTCTTGTGAGGGGGATGATGTAGTTAGCATAAAAAGGCTTTGTAATGTTTTCTTACTTGTAAAGCCTACTATTTTGTTTGTTAACTTGTCGACTTCAGGTTAGTTATTTGTGTTCAGTTGTAGCAGTTCCCAATAGCTTTGTTCTAACAACAAGTGACAACCATTGCCTTCCTTTTAATTGAGTAATCTAGAGAGGGAAATCATCTAATTTTGGCTTGGGCTTCCCTGATCTACATGTATGCATACAAATACTATTGAATAAATCTTCTACCTCGGTGCCTCTTACCATTCCATATGGTATGCATTTAGCTTCTATTATTGTATGCAATGCATAAATTAACCAGATAATAATAAGCAATATTGAGCTTGGTCACGATATAATATTTCAAGGTTTCCAGAAGAAGCACCATGTCTGAATTATGTTCTACTATTAATTGCTTTAGGAACAGGCATTTGTTGGGGATGCCTATAACCCATACATTCCAAGAGAGAATATGCATTATGTAACTGTGTTGAGAGGTGCCTGCCTCTATCAGAAGTTGCTCAGCACAAGATTCTATTCAAGGGTTCTCTTCTAACTGAATCCCTTAGTCCTGATCTGCTGAATCTAATAAAGGCTTCCTTTTTTTCAGAGTAAAGAGAAATTCTGGTTCCCGTAATTGCAGATTCACAGGGCCAGCTGCAGAGTCTGAGGGATATCCTTTGTTTTTGGAACTTTTTTCAACTGAGGCTGTTGTTTATGAAGCATCTAAGATAGATAGATATTCTATCATTTCTTTGGAGGCTTGGTATTGTTCTTAGTGTCTGTGCCCTTTCTCATCCTTTTTTCTTCTGAATGCAACTCTATATTCATGTTTTCCTCTGGAATTTCTAATTGAATGGGCAAATGGGCAGAATTCAAAAAATAAAGTAACTGATTTCTGGAGTCCTGAGTAGTGCCTTTAAATTAAATGTGCTAACTGCTGCTTCTTTTCTCTTGAATTCCTGGTTCACTTTTTGGTGCTGTGTATTTTTACTTCTTTGATATGTTAACAGTCCATAATTGATTGTTTGGGGCCTACCCTACGTAAGTGTCCATGGTCATGATTGAGCTTGCATCTGAAAAGAACAAGTTCTAAAAGAATTGTTTTTGTAATCTATAGGTTGTTCCCATTTTATAAACCTCTACTTCTAGAATGAATACAGCTAGCAAGGATTTGTCTAGTATTAACATTCACACACATACCAGTATAATTCCGAACTCCAAGGTATATGGTGAGTTTGGAAGATGTTATACGCTCCCCTATTGCAATCCCAATATGCTTGAAAGAGATTTGCCAACAATAGTATATTATGATAGTCAGAGTTGCATCAAGCTCTCTGAAAATTCTTTTATTTCATGATGGGTTCAAAAATATTGATATCGTTATCATTTTCCTAGAGACAAAGTTCAAAAGGTAGCACAAATATAGGTATTTATTAAATCTAGTCACTTGCTTTGGCTGCTTTGTCTCTACGTATTTAATGTTTTATTCTAGTGTACTGAAGTTTTATTTTGTCATATTTTTATATTTAAAATGATAAGATTTTATTTTTCAGAATACGAATAATTCTGATTTCAATTTTGTTTGTCAGTTTTTGGTACTTTTAGAAATGGATTCACAAGTTAATGTCCTCAATGACAACAATTTTAGTTGAAGATTAACTTGTACAATTTAGGTTAGTTCTTTGAGTGCAAAATCTCAAAATATAATTTCACATGGTTGATTGTAACTCTAGATCAACTCTCTTTCTTTCTAGAGTCAAACTTGGGGCTAAGTGTTCCACTTCATTAGTTGATGCCACTTTGTGTCACCAGCTTGTTGAGAGCCTCATCTACTTGACTCACACTCATCTTGACATTTCTTATGTCATTGGCATAGTTTTTGCTTTATGCAAGAGCCACTTGAGCTTTACCAGAAAGCTTCAAAGCAAATATTGCACCATGTCTAGGGTAAACTGAGATATGAGATTCACTATTCTACAAGTAGAGATACAAGGTCGGTCAAGTACATAGATTCAAATTGGACAAATGATTCTAGCAATCTTAAGTCCACATCCAGCTACAACTTTCATCTTGATCCTGGGCCAATGTATAAGCAGCGTGCTACTGCCATATCCTTCATAGACGCTAAGTATCAGGAGGTTTTTAATGCCACAAAAAAGGTCATCTAGATTTAGTGGGTCCTTAAAGAGTTTTGCATTTCTTTTCATCAACCTTCTCTCATTCATTGTGATAAGCATAGTGTCGTTTAGATCTCAGGGAATTCAATCCACCCTTCTCAAAGCTAACACACTAAGGCCCACATGCACTACACCCAAGCGCTTATTAAAGAGAAAGCAATAAATCTTTAGTTTTGTTCTACTCCAAAGCAACTTGCAAACTTCTCACTAAACCCTTCACAAAATGCAAATATGCTCATTTGAAAACTTTGTTGAGGTTCAAAAGGCTATTCCTAAGGAGGGCTAACTAGCTCTCTCTCTTCTTTGGAGGGGCTTATCTCTCTTTTTCTTTGGGGGGATTCTTTTGAACATGGGTACCTAACATGGCACTATCTTATCATAACACATCTTTACCAACCTAAGTTGCACTTAATAAGGGTGTTGGTTTATATATGCATTTCCTATATATTATTTATGCACTTATTACACCTTGGGTTAAACTTACTTAAGGGTTTGTTTGTCTTACTATGAGTGTGCAATACCACCTCTTCCATATAAGTTACATGTCACTTATTTTGGTATTGAGATGACACATGTTGGAGGGTGAGTTGTCATTGTCCCCCACTTTGTGTATTCTTTATAAATGCAAGCTCGTTGCATTTATTCTTTACACTAAAAATAAATGAATGGCAATTGTTGGTCATTTGAATCTCTGTCATAAAGTAGGTTATGTGATTAGTTTTTAAGGCATTTTTGTGTTAGGTAGATTTAGCTTAGGCAAATTTTAGTGTACTTGGGGACGTCCAAAATTCCTTGAGGCATCAAAGATGATCTAGATAAATAAATTGCCTTCCTAAAAACATATCTCATCGATTCAAAATTCATTGTCATTTCCAAGACATTCTTGCTTTAGGGGAGTACTTTGGTATGTCAAGAAGTCCTCGAGATGTTATTGTTTTAAGGAACTACTTTGGGGTGTTAAGAAGTCCCCAAGACATTCTTGTCTTAGGGAAGTACTTTGGGGTGTTAAGAAGTCCTCCAGACATTCTTGTCTTAGGGAAGTACTTTGTGATGTCAAAAAGTCCTGAAAACATCAAAAGATGTCATCTATTTTTTGAGGACGTACCAAGGTCATCCTAACATCCCCCATGTCAAATGTTGCTTATGAAAAGGAGAAAACAAAAAACATTGGACCATTTTCATACATTTTTCTTCATGATCATCAAAAATATGATAACCAAGTATGCATATGTATCTTTTCAATTTTCATATTTCAATAATTCATTTAACTATCAATTACAATCTTTAGTAATCAATGTTGAATGTCCATTGTTCAATGTCATTGATGTTATTGTTATTTGAATCTCAACTATTTATATTTTGTAAATAATACAATCCTTTATCCAAAAATTATGCTTATTCGCTTACTTTTTAGCATAACCAATCCAGCTTTCTTTAATATATTTATCTCCTTCTATGTAAAATTCCCTCGTTCCATCTAAAAAATTTCTCAATATTTATATTTTATAGTTTAATTTGGATTTTTATCCTTTATATGATTAGATTTAAAGGAATCATTTATTTTTCTTTCTCATTTCTTTCTCTTAATATTCTTTCCATTATACTATTTCTTATAATATACTTATTCATTCTATTTTTCTCTCATCAGTAACTAATTATATTAATATAATTAATAATATGCAATTAATATAGTTAATATATTATTATATTAATATTAATACAATTAATATAAAAAATATATTACTATCATTAATATCATTATTAACATTAATATAATTATAAAAAATAGAGAGACTAATTTTTTATACAATTTATAATCATGATACTCAAATTAAAATAATTAAGAGTATCATGATTATAAATAGTATAAAAAAATAGTCTCTCTATTTTTATTAAAATTATTACTATTGTATATTAACTATTATATTTATATTTATAATTATATGAGAAACATTTTTTTGGGTGGCAAACTGCCAGCTTGGGGTCACATCCATTATATTAGAAGCATAAGGAAATTACATTCATATGCATTCCAATAAGAACACATAGTATTTCTATAGAACGAAATCGTCCAACTAATAAAACAAAAGTATTAACCTAGACTACAAGGAAAAGCAATAGCAAAGGGATAATGCTACATCAATCTCACCATCATCCAAAATTTCACCTATTAGAGAGCGCACCCAACAGATGTCGTCATAATCAATCATACCCAAAATAAGCTTTAAGGAGATTCATGCCCTTCTACACCCACATTTTCCTACGAGCTTCTTGCAATGAGGAAGGAATCCCACAATCCCGGAGCCACACCATGAGAAACCGCCATGAGAGGAAGCCCATACCAAGATTTCTTGAAACCACCCAAGGATTACTTCTTAACCAACATGGTGATACTTTTCTAAATCACCACCTTTTCTTTGCCCGCTTCCAGTAGAGATCCTAAAAACATTGAAGCAATATTGGAGCTCACTCTGTAACAATGTGCAGCCAACATAAAATCATCTCCAACAATCTAGTGGATGGCATACAAAATAAACCAGAGTGAGACTTGAAAACCTTCATCAATTAAAACTCTGAAATCGTTCCCAGAAAGCCATATGCTGAACCTTCCTGACAAGAAGTACATTCATATCCATGACACAAGCAAAGAGAGGAATGGCAAACAAATGTGAAGGCAAACCAAAAGAGAAGTAAAACTATCTAACCATCCCCTCGACATGCACCACCATAACATTCTTCGATGCAACTTAATCCCCTCCACCATTTCAAAGCATGTAATCATAGATTATAGTTTGAGTAAGGATTTGAAAACAGGTCAATTCTCCAGTTTATTTTTTCTCTATCCAATTTGATATTATTAAGAAACTTAAAAAAGGTAAAATCCAGAAAATAGATAATAAGAGATAAAAAAAATTTACCTTGTCCATAATCTTGGCTAAACTAATTAATTCAATTTGCCCAGACAATAAGAGCCTAAACTTCCCTGTTTGAAAAACCCATATAGTTGTGCTCTGTCTATAGACATCAGAAGAGTATGCTCAGCATAAACAAAACAAAGAGAGGATAGATTTCAAAAGAGCGACTCCCTCCAACTTTTTGGTATGGAAATCAAAATATCTGTGAGATTTGAAACCCCCGAATTGCCAATGAATTAACACTGACTATACCAAACCCACCGTCCAATCTATGATTTTAGAAACCTGCAAATTAGACATTTAATTTTAAAATGCATAAGCACCATAAAAAAATGGCATCATCTTTGAATAGTGGATGATTTGCTTTCAGCTTCATCTGGCATTAAATTCGATGTACTAAGCGTATAAAAGTAAAAAGGTAAAGGTATTTTAAAGGCCAACGACAAGTACTACAATGAATTGGTGTATGAGAACCCCATCATGCAAGTATTCTGTAAGGGAATTGTTTTTCCATTTATTTTTTAATTTTAAATTAAGGTGTATAACTTAACCCTCTCCGAATTCAAATATTTGTCAGAACCTACCCATGATCTATTTTACATCTATTATTCTAACCATGAACAAAATTGGGTCGTGATCATGTGAACAATTACAAAATGTTTTCTATATGCCAAATAAACAGTAAAAAGGAACTAAATGCTGGCTTCGAGAAGTAACTTATGGTATATTTTTATTTTATTTGTCAGAACCTAAACATAATCTATTTTACATCTATTATTCTAACCATGCACAAAATTTGGTCATGATCATGTGAACAATTACAAAATGTTTTCTATATGCCAAATAAACAGTAAAAAGGAATTAAATGCTGGCTTAGAGAAGTAACCAAAAGTTAAAGGAGATGAAACCTAGATGGTATGATGAAACAGACCATAGTGATAGCTTCTTCAACATCATCTTTGTTGCGACCTGCCACGCGCCCTCTCAAAGCCTCCAGAACATCCCGAAGTTTCTTTAAGAGTACTTGCTTGTCCAATGCAGCAGTGTCCCTAAACCTTACCTAAAAACCCCAACAACATTCACCATATTAAGTTCAAGCAAAGCGAAAGCAACTCGATCGATTACATAAAAACATACAAATTGAGGTAAAAGCATTCAAATGAAGAGAAATGTCATGAGCCACCCAACAGGAATCTGGCAGTGTAACTGTCCTGTACGATGCTCAATCACTTCACCTCGTGCCTGAGGCTCCCAGCCATGTTCCTAATAGTGAGTTTCACCAGATTGACATGACTTCAAGTGTTCTGATGGATAGATAGTCCACAGGCTCTTAGTTATGAACTTATGACACACTCACTGGAAAGGCATTTCGTCCTAACCCATAACGGTTCATTTATGTAAAAGACACATTTTGCATGCCTGTACACCTAGGTACCCAAAACTTCTATTCGCTGAAAGACATTCCAAACCAAATGTGACTAGACGCTGTGCTATTCCGTTTCAGTTTTCTTAACGCACCTAAAGATCTGCTTTAAATATTCTAATGAAGACTGGGCTATCTGTAAGAAATGCTTGAGGTAAAGAATTGTGAAATAGCCATTAGATGAATCACTTGCAAGGTTTGCAGTTAATCATAAACATAAATCCCGTGGAGAAAAGCAAGAAATATATGTTTAACTATTGGGATAGTTTAAGCTCATTTGAGCAGGAATAGTAATAGGATGGGTGATTTCAAGAAAAAAGTTAAAATAATTTAGTTATGTAAGTATAACAATGTATCTTAAATAGACTATTCCTCATCATTTCCGATGACTCAGAACATATGAAATGTGAATCATGGAAGATTGCCATAATATGAAGCAGTTAATCCCCATGAATCACGATCGGTAATGGATTCTTGTGAATCACATCTTGGAAAACATAGATAGATAAAGATTGACTGATAAACTATATAATTAATTCCAATAAGTCATTTCATTAGTTGTTAACTCAAAAAAAAGGAAAAAGCATAATTACTTGATCAGAGAGTTTGGCAGCAGCAGCCAAGCCTTTTTCGAACTTGCTTGCGAGATCACGCACAGAGAGGCGGCTATGCTGCTCGGCAAGTTGCGCGGCCTCCCTCTCCACCTCCTCCCTAATCCTGGCCGCGCTGTGGTGGTCTTCGTCCGTGCTGTTGTTCCTCCACTCCCACTTCACATCAACGCCAACTGCTTCCACCGCACCGCCACTCCTCTCCATCTCTCTACCTCAGCTACTGCTACTCGTTTTCCCTCTACAAATACAGCTTTTTATCTCCATACCTTTTCACGCCATTATAATCCCCCCAAATATGCATTCTATTTTCGATTTCAGGGTTGGAGGGAAAGCGTAATGCCTTTTTATAGTATTTGTACAGCGAAATAAACTTTCCGTAGTCTTCAACTTAAAAGCTTTTGCGTTTGGAAAGAATAAATAATGGTGCGATCTTAGCGTCTGCCATTGAAATTCCTTGCTGTTACAGGGCAATTTGGCTGGAATTTAATGTATTGGGGATTTGGCTTCTACGATAGATAGTTCGACAGAGACTGTAATTAATAAATGCGTTCAGAGACGCTACAGGGAAAAGAGAAGAAATAAAGCTAAGAAACAACTTTTGAAAAAAAAAAGTGCACTCTGCACGCACTTCACGACATGGTCATCATAGCTATTACCACGGTGCCCCTTCCCCCTATCACCATCAATAAATAAATAATCCTTGCTTTTACTCCCACACCCCATCCTCATTACAAATTAAACCGTTTTCACTTAGGTACCTATATGCTCTACCTACTCGGGCTCGTAGGAACTATCTACAAGTCTTTCTTACCTCCCGTTGTTCATATCTAGAGGTCATGCACCTAGCAAAAAGTGCCAAAAACCGAGCAAAATTTAATAAGTTATAAATTTTGAAAGTGATCAAAGAGTGGTGGAGGCAATCTTCGTCAAGGTTTCTTATATTGTTAAGATATGTAAAAATTAAGTACTGAGCATGTGCATATGTTTGGTTTTTTGGATTTAAAGAGATTTAAGATTCACGATTCAAAACTTTACTTTTGTCTATGTAGCTAAAGGATATACCTTTTGATTCTATTTATTTATTTTTATTTATTTTTATTTATTATTTTATATTTATTAACAAATAAGTTGAAAGAAAAAATATCCTAGGATAATTATCATTGTTGAGATGCCAAAGAGTTGAAGTAGGCATGTATATATCATACCAATCAACTTCTCAACAACGAATTAAAGGGTCAATTTTAACTGTGGAATGAGAAATGAGAGGATATTTTCCTATAGGACGTATGGCAATACCTAAAGGCCCATAAACACAAACTCAAGGCTCAACATCATAGATCACATCATTATTATTTCCTTCTCCATCATCATAAGGTATAGTGTTACAAATGCCAAAATAGGTACAAGAAATATATGCTACATAGACGTTTCCCAAAACTTGAAGGCTTTCAATTCATTGATGTCAAACTAAATCTCAAAAAGGTCTTATTTATATATGAAAAAGTGAGCAAAATATGCAACTACTACAAGTGACCAAAATGGGATGAAGGCTAACTTTGTAAATTTAAAAAATTATAGAGTTTTTGCATATTGTGAAGAGATGAGCTTTTGATTTCTTTAATTGTTCTGATAATATAGAAAGTGCATATTGTATACACCTAAAAATGGTCTGGAGATAATTAATTAAATAAGCAATTATTTAATTAATCCCCCTTCCTAATTTGATTGAATTCATTGGCAATTTGATTAAATTCTCCCTTTCATCTACTTATTAATAAATCTAGGGATTTATTTAATAGGTTCATTTCAATGGTCCCCTTTGATTAATTAATTCAAATTAATTAATCCTCCCCCCATTCAATCAATTCTTCTAATCCTCTAATTAATTAAAACAAATCAATTTATGAGTTGTTGAAAATTAATTAGTCTTTTCCTATTATTTGAATTTTTAAAATCAAATTACCCACATGCCTCTTAACTTTTAACCACCTAACCTAGTCATCCCCCTAACCTAACCCATTCCACCTAACCTTGGGTTTACCTAACCCTATCCTATATTGCACATTCTAACCTCCTTATCCTAACCTCCTATGGTGTGGATATTCTCCCCTTGAGACACATGGCACTTTGGCCACATGTCTCCTCTCTTGGACACTTGCCCTCTAATGAGCAAGGCTCCTTGACACTTGTCACCACAGAGATGACAAGTGTCCCTTCCTCCAACCTCTTCTCCAACTTCCTCCAATTTTACCCTTAATATCTTCAAACTCAATCTTGGTCGTTGATTCCTGCCACCTCACCCCTGGCCTTGGAAATCCTATAAATATCCCCCATTTTGGAGCTCAAAGGATCTGTTCTCATTATCTATTTAGGCATTGTTACTATAGGCATATCCATTCTAGCATATCATTTGAGCATTGTTGTTATTAGCAATTGCATTAGCTTAATTTGATCATTTTCTAGCATAATTATTGAATCATGTAGCTTAATCAATCTCTTTTCTAGCTTAATTGCATCATCATCATAGCTTAATCATGCATATCATTAGCTTAATTAAACTCTTGGATCAATCTAGCATAATCAATCTCATCTAGTTTGTATATCATTATCATTTCAAATCCTTTGTCTAGGTGTAGTAAAGTCACTGGGATTGCTTATCCATATCTGAGAACAAATCCATACTTGCATCTCTTAGGAGGCGATAGGTCGCTTTGTCATGGTTCACCTTTCATTTGCTTTTAATTTGTTAACCATGCTTGTAATGATCTATTGAGTGTTTGTGTTGCAGCTGCAAGTATCACACTTCACAGGCATGACATTTTGGCGCCCACCGTGGGGCCGAAAATCTCATTTTTTGCCTCTTAGCATCATCAAAATTTCAATCTAGCAGGTTTCTGGTCGGGTCTGATTCAGAATTTCGTACGAGTTCTCTTTTTGTCTCGTATGAGCTCCTTTGTGCCCTCGTACGAGTATATGAGAATTGTCGTACAAGCAAGTGAGAATTGTCATACGAATTTTTGCTTCCATGTTTTCAAAACAGAGTGCATTTTAAGGTTTTCATGCTTCAATTTGATTACTACTAATGCTAACCCTGGTCTATTTGTGATTTTTTCAACATCCTAACTGGTTTTTGCAGGACGATTGTCGAAGATTACGCTTGTCAAAGCTTCATTTCATCAAAACAAACATTACTACTAACGTATCTGTTTTGCAGGTTGCCTAGGAGAACTCAACCAAACTTTGTGTCTTCTTTAAGTTTTATAGGCACACTTATTTTGCTAATGGTAAATGAACATCTTGTTTTCTATGTTTGAGAAGTTGTCTAGAAGGTAGGAGACTATGCTCTTGTCCATTTGGACAATTAGAAATCCCGACCCTTGAAGCACTTCTATGTTTGAGATTTGATTGCCTTTAACAGGCCTGTCACAGTGGGTAAAAGTAATCACTCTATGAGAACGACCCAAGTGTGTACAGCTAGACCTAAGCTTCCTGAATCACCCTAAAAAATAGGCCTCTCGGGATTAAAGTCTCGGAGGATGGGATTATTTGAGTTTTCTCTTTTGAGATCTCTCATATCGTACATTTAGTAGGGCCTCGCGGTCTTAATCACGCTTGTGTGACTACTTCTTGTTTCGGTACCTTGTAGGGCTATAGGCCTCAATCGTGCTTGTGTTGCAAGGGGTAATTTCAAACGGAAACCCTTACTACAAACCCTACGATAGAAGCTACCTGATTCACCTCCGAAAGGGGGATAATCTTTATGCAAGAGAGATAGTAACTCTCCCAAGACACTTGCCATATTGTGCCCCCATTAGCGTTTGGAATCGGATAATATGACGTTGAGAATCCATTGTGTGAGACTCACCAGTCGTATTCTGATTAGCTATTGGGTGTGTACCTAAGTTTGCAAGCAGAGGTTTTCTCTCTCAGCCAACTTCCTTAGGATTTAGTGTGTTGTGCTTGAGGTCATTTATCATATCACGTGTTTGTTGTGTCTTCATGCCTAAAACAAAAAATCAGACATCTAAAACTGGAAAACAAAAGAAAATAATCAAACTTCATTAATCAAAAATCTGTCCAAACAAAATTTGTGTCTTTGTTATGTCCTCAATCGTAAGAGTTTATTAGTTTGTCGTAAGAAGCATCTATTTTATCATCTGGTTCAGTGAGAATTGTCGTACGAGTCAGTTTAGTAGAGAATTTTGTGTCATCTTTTGTCGTCTGGTTCTGTGAGAAAGCTCGTACGAGTTTATGCCTTTGTCATGCGATATTTCTAATTTGTCGTATGAGCCTATCTAAATTGTCGTCTGGGGCTGTATAAACTGTTGTACGAATTTCTGTCTTTGTTAGTCCTGAGTTGTCTTCTTGCATGTCTTTTCAAATCTGTCATATTTGCTTGGTCAGTTTACAGTGAGCATAAACACCTAATATTTGTCATTTTGTGCTTAGATTGTCTCCTTGGTTTGCTTGGTCAAGTTATCATCTATCAAATCGGATTCTAGAAATAGACACCTTAAGATTTTCAAGTATTCGCCTTCAACAAGTTCAAGATCTAAACATCTCAAAGTGCATTATCACCCTTTTTGATAAATTGATCACTCAAAACATAGTTTCTCATCAGGATTTGTCATCCTCTATCAGGAAACTACAACATTTGGTCAGGACAACCTTGTCCCACATCGTAGGATATATCATTCCTATTGGACTTGGTTTTATCAAAATCATCATCATTGCACTCAAAAACAGAAGATCAAAAAACTTGCAAACTTTTAAACACTTGAATCGTGTTTTCATGTCATATCACTTTATCACATTTACATTGACAGTTGATCATTTATCAAAACAACTTTTAGACAATCGAATCCTTGCACAATATCTAACACACGTGTATGCCCGTTTTAACTAGAGTGCAGAGACGGAAGATCGCAGAAACGGAAATCGAAACATTGGAAATAACTGAAGATTATAGAAACATGGAACCCAAAAATGAAATACAAGAAGGGGAAATAACAGAACATCATCTCCGAGAAATCAAACAAGATCCTAAATTCAATAAATTTAAGGACAAAATATTGGAGGGAGAAAAAGAAAAATACTTCCTAATGTTAGCTAAATCTGGTGCTACACTCCCCCAATATTTTGATGTGAGCAAATTAGCACAAAAAAGAAATGACCCTTCCCTTAATAATGAACGACATGAGGATATTTTTGGGCTCAAAATTAGTGACACATCAATTCCTGATAACACAAGAACTAATGAGGAAACTTCCATTCCCAAAAAAGATGACGTAGAAATTCTCAACCATGTCAAATCTAACGAAGACACGAGAAGGGGTCGAGATGACACAAGAAGAGATCAAGATCATACTAGAACACACACTCATGGTTATGCAAGGATGAATCATGTTGATAATCTTATCACAGCTCTTACACAACAAATACAAACACTGCAAATACAAATTCAAGATATGCAGAGAGGAACTGTTAGAAGATACTCGCTTCAAGAAATACATCCTTACCCCTTCAATAGAAAATTAAACATGATACCATTTCCTACAGGTTGTGAAACTCCTTGATACGATAAATATAATCGAAGCACTGATCCCCAAGATCATATACGAGAATTTTGCATATTGAGTATGGAGTTTGCACATGAGGATACCTACCTGATGAGATTATTCCCAAAAAGCTTAAGTGGACTAGCTATGGAATGGTTCTCCAAACTTCCACCTAGAATTAGATCATTCACAGAATTGGTGGATAATTTTATTTCACAATACTCTTAAAACATTCAACATGAGGTAACAATGCTCGATTTATGTAATACTAAACAAAAGAGTGGAGAACCTTTCATGACGTTTCTACAGAGATGGAGACAATTAGCTTCACGATATCCTCGAACAATGTCAGAATACGAGAAAATAAACATATTCATCGACAACCTAAATGGACAAATGAGTTATCATCTAAAAATGCAGTGCCATCAAAATTATGAAAAGATGATTGATAATGGTATCATAATGGTAAAGAAGGGTGAGTTGAAGCTATACAAAGAAAGCATTAATCCTCCTAACAAAAATGTTAGCAGCTATAATAATGATAAGCCTAAATTTTGGAATAGAAATCAAAATATCGTCAATGATGGAATAGTGGATAACAACAATGTAAAACCAAAGCAACCAGATTTCAATTTATCCACTCACTCAGCAGTAGCTCAACAAAACAACAATCACCAAAAATCAACTTTCAACAATTTATTTCGAAGGAAATTTACAAACATTGGTGAACCACTCAGGTCAGCACTGAAGACACTTCTCACAAACAAATTGATTACTTTGCCAGAAGGAAGGAATTACAAACCTCAAGTAAAACCCTCTTGGTGGAATGATAACCATTATTGTGATTTCCATCTAAACAAGGGACATCACACAAATAATTGTCAGCAGTTGAAACATGTCATCCAAGATTTGACTGATAATGGAGTAATAACTGTGGATGGACATACGACAAATGAATCTCATACAACTTTTAAAACTTCGCTTCCAAACTATGAGAAGGGTGAATCATCATCAACACATAGTGGTAAGGGTAAAGCGAAGGTAAACTATGCTCATACATGTGATAATGTGGTAAATGTGATTGTAGTAAAAGAAAAGCAACATCAAGAACTTGCTCATAAGATCACAAGAATCAAAGCTAAAGTAGTTTTGCCAGGTCCTACCACTAACATGTCATCCACTGCAAAACAATATAATCTAGTGGATTAATTACAGAAAACGCCCACACAAATATCCATCTTATAACTTTTAAAGCTTTCACCTGCACAAAATTTTTTTCTTGAACGAGCATTAGTAGATACAACAGTGTCTAAAGATCTTGATATAGATCAATTCCAAACCATGGTGGGACACCTCACAACCCCTCACTACTTATCACTCACCAAAGAAGACGGCATGTCCTTGCAACATCCCCATAATGCTCCCTTGCATATCAAAGTCATCATTCATAAGACGCGAGTTAAGTGTGTCCTAATAGATGATGGAGTTGGCTTAAACATTTGCTCATTGAGTCTTATCTGTGCTCTAGGTTATTCAGAAGATGCAGTTGATCCTCGTAAAAAGATAACCATCAAAGCCTATGATGAAGAAGAGTGTTCCTCTAAAGTAATTGTGATGTTACCCATTAGAGTGGGACCTTTATAGAAAGACACAACATGCCAAGTTTTAGACTTGGACTTATCATACAACGTACTCTTGGGAAAACCCTAGATACATGACATACAAGTTGTTCCATCAACATATCATCAGTGCCTAAATTTCCCCTACAATGGGCAAGAAATCATGATCTCAGCATATTCAAATCCATTTCAGTACCGTAGTAATCTCAAACCAATTCAAGAGGTCATTGTTCCTCATAATAGGGAGGCATCATCTTCAAACACACAAACCAAAGAATAATCGTTTGCCTCAATTTTGTCAAGTATGGAAAAACAAATGCAGCTAAGACATCGAGGGAATGGAGAATATTCAATATCACAATTACCACTCTCTCCTAAGTCCTATGGAAAACCATCAAACTCTAAACAACAACCAATTGTGAAACATCTTCCAATATTTGATGGAGCATTTGTCAGTGTTGGGACCTTATCAGAGGAAACAAAAGACAAAGATGTATTGTAGTGGCTATACAAAGATGAAGAAGTCCAACAAAAGATCAACAATGTCTGCATACCCACAGAAAAGTATGGAAAAGGATTTAACATTCTTCAAAAAATGGGATACACTGGAACAGGCCCCATAGGAAAAGAAAAGAAGGTATCTCAGAACCTATCCAACCTTACACTCACAAGGCTACAGACAAAAAAGGCTTAGGGTATGGTAAAGTTACTCTACCAGAAGACACATCTTCTAGCCAACAACAAGAAGAATTTGAAAATAGACAAGAACAACTTGCAATTGAAAGGGAAGAAGCATCAGCCAAGCAACAAGCACAAGAAAACATGAAATGGAAAAAGAAGAAAGCTTCAAATCAACAGGAAAAACAAACTAAAAGCACCTCCCAAGCAGCACTAACTCTTAATCAAAACAAGCACGAACCTAGTACTACTCAAGGAGAACTCATAGCAAGGTTGATAGAACTCAATCTCAGTCCAAAAGAGGTTGAATATGAAAGAAGAAAAGATATAGCAAGAAAAGAAAAGGAAACAAATCAAACACTATATGAACAAATTTGTAGATTGCAAGCTACAAGTGAGACAAATTCTAATGAATGGAAATGGGATTCCTATAACTCTAAAGAATCAACTGAAGAAAATTGCTTTGAATAAGATGTAGGAGTCGATGTAGTTCAAGGGCAAACGTTAGGAACTAGCCCACTTGAATTAGAATCACATTTGACTGACTTGGACTTAATCGAAGATGATCAAGAGCTCCTTGTGTGAGGTCATTCTGATGAGAATATTGTTCTAGACGTTGACATACATATCGAAAACTTTGACACATCTATCATGACCCTTGATACCCTTGAAACATCTCAACCTGATGACCCCCACCTCTAATCCACCCTGAACATATTGATTGGGAAAATGAAAGGCATACTACCATTGATACCTTTCCTAATGACCATGCCACATCTGTATATTCTAATGCAATCAAACCCGCAACAACTTTCACCAGGAATTTCAACAACACATCTTCTAGTCAAGTGGGTGCCAAATCTCCCAGTCACAAAACTGAAAATAAAGAAAATAATATCAGGTCTAATGCTGAAAACCATTTCTTGGCAACATATATCAGGAAAAAGTAAAAACAAAGGATGCATCTAACAGTGAAAACCTCCTTGAGGCACCGGAAGATGGGAGATTTGACACTTTACCTGCACACTATCAAGAAAGGTCATTCATTTTGATCGAACCAACAGAGGCAATTAACATTGGGATAATAGAGCAACCAAAGATACTACAACCAACAACTTCATTGTTAGAGCAAGAAATGCAACAATATATAGAATTATTCAAACGACGACAAATCAATTTTGCCTGGTCATATGAAGACATGCCAGGGTTGGATCTAGAACTTATTATGCATCACTTAAATGTCAGTCCAAGAGCCAAACCAGTTAAATAGAAATTAAGGAAGATGCATCCTCATATTGCTCTTCTGGTCAAAGCAGAACTAAAGAAATTACTAGATGTCGAATTCATCAGATTTGTAGCATGTCCTCATTGGGTATCCAACATCTTTCCTATTTCCAAAGTAGATAAAAGTATCAGAATATGCAAAGACTTCAGAGATCTTAATAATGCATGTACAAAGGATGATTTTCCTTTGCCTAACATTGACATTAATGTGGATTTAACTGCTGGACACTCCATGTTTTCTCTAATGGATGGTTTCTCTGGATACAATCAGATTAAAATAGCAACTGAAGATCAAGAAAAGACGACTTTCACATGTCCATGGGGTACTTTCTGCTAGAACGTCATGCCTTTTGGACTAAAGAATGCAAGTGCTACATATCAGAGAGCTATGGCAACAATATTCTATGACATGATGCATGCATTCATGGAAGATTATGTGGATGACATATTGGCCAAATCACACAATAGAGAAGACCATATAGGAATACTAGAAAAGATCTTTGACAGGTTAGAACAGTATAAGCTATGACTCAATCCCAATAAATGTGTCTTTGGTGTCACTTCAGGCAAGCTATTGGGATACATTGTTTTAGCTAGAGGTATCGAAGTAGATCCAGCTAAGGTCAAAGCAATCATGGAAATGACATCTCCCCAGAATATCAGTCAACTAAGATCACTTTAAGGAAGACTACAATCAATCAGAAGATTTGTTGCTCAGCTAGCAAATAAATGCCAACCATTTACTCATCTATTGCATAAAAATGTTCATTTCGAGTGGTACCATCAATGCGAGGATGCATTCAATAAGATCAAAGCCTATCTCATGCAACCACCCATCTTAATGTCACCAATTCCAGGAAAGCCATTGTTACTCTATGTATCAACCACCGAAGTATCATTAGGAGTCCCGCTTGCACAACACGACAATGAAAGAAAAGAAAGAGCCATCTAGTACATCAGCAAAACATTACTAGGATATGAGATCAACTATTCACCAATAGAAAAAGCATGCTTGGTGGTAGTTTTTGCTTCTCAAAAATTATGACACTATCTACTATCTCACTCCATCAAGTTGATTGCTAAAATCGATCCATTGAAGTATTTGCTCAGCAAGGCAACACTAACAGGACGACTAGCAAAATGGATCATGATTCTAAGAGAGTTTGATATTGAGTATATTGATAGAAAAGCTATCGAGGGGCAAGTCATTGCAGACCAACTAGCAAAGGAACCACTTCAAGATGATCATCCTTTACAGATTGAGTTTCCTGATGCTGATACCCTAACACAACATAATATGAAGCTTTGGTAACAGCTATCAAAATGGCTATAGAATGGAACATTACACAACTTCAATTCTTTTGAGATTCTCAGCTTGTCATCAATCAAATCAATGACGATTATCAAACAAAGGATGAAAAGTTCATGCCTTATAAAAAGATGGTTGATGATGTCAAAAAATATTTTGTAGAAATAACTTTTCAACATATTCCAAGGAATCACAACAAAGCAGCAGATGTCGTGGCAACACTTGCTTCTCTCCTTCAGACATAAGAAAATCCAGAGTGTTACAAATTCCTAGTGGAAGAGTTGTTTTACCCTAGACATAATTGTCCGGATTTCCAAACTATATGTCACCTTGTTGGGCATGATTCCTCTCGCTATGGCCAAACTTACACATACCTGGAAGATAATATCCTCCCTCCTGACTTATCAAAAAACCAAAAGAGAAACTTCATTCACCAATCCTCCCATTATACTCTTGTCATGGACACCCTTTTTAAACAAGGTCTGGACGATACTCTTTTAAGATGACTCAAACAAGAAGAATCTAAGAAGGCCTTAGGTGAAGTCCATAACAACATTTGTGGCATTCATTCAAGTGGTCTTACCCTTTCAAAAAAACTCATACGCTTGGGCTATTACTGGCCAACTATGGAACGAGATTCTTTTCAGATAGATAAAACATGCAAACAATGTCAGATCCATGGAAATTTGATTCATGCACCAACACAAGAACTTCATGCTTTGGCAACATCTTGGCCTTTCTGCCAATGGGGTCTTGATCTAGTAGGAAAAATAAATCCTTCTTCATCCAATGGTCACAAATTCATCTTTGTAGCTACAAAATATTTCACAAAATGTATTGAGGTAGTACCTCTCATCAATATCACAGGAAAACAAATTATTGCATTTATCTCGAACTATATCATCTATCGCTATGGAATACCCATGACCATTATCACTGATAATGGGCGATCGTTCAAGAATCAGGATGTCTAAGAGTTATGTGACAAATTCAAGATCCAACACAGATTTTCAACATCCTACTATCCACAAGGGAATGGGCAAGCAAAGGCATCAAACAAAACCATTTTGAAAATTTTCAAAAAGACAGTGAATGATGCTGGTAGAGATCGACATATTCAATTGAACCCTGCTCTCTGGGCCTATCGTACCAGTATCCGCACACCAACAGGTGCCACACCTTTCTCTCTTGTCTATGGATCAGAAGCAATACTACCAATAGAAGTAGAGACACCTTCTCTACGACTATCATTAAAAGGTCTTACCTTAGATGAAGGGCAATGAGTATCTAGATTGAAAGAGTTAGAATTGATCCATGAACGCTAACAACATGCCTTTGATCATTTGAAGGTATATCAACAAATAATGTGCCACAGTTATAATCACAAGGTCAAACCAAGAACATTTCATGTTGGAGAACTAGTACTAAAAGAAAATCCACACAAACAGGCAGATTGAGAAAAGAAAGGAAAGTTTGAACCAAATTGGTTAGGTCTGTTTGTGGTCACAACAATATTTGGGTCAAGAGCATATCAGCTATCAACACAAAACGGGGATCAGCTCGAGGAACCCATCAATAGCATGCATCTGAAGAAGTTTTATGTCTGACAAAGCAGAAAAATCCAAAAATAGTGAAAAATCAGAAAATACAAAACAAAAAAAAAATCAAATATGAGAAAAAGTGCAATAAAAATAGATGGTGAAAACCTGGCAAATAGGCGCTATCTGTCAGCTATCTCTTCCATCTATTAGTTCATGCATCCTTCTGCTTGCATTCATTTTCCATCTGCGTTGTTCATGTCCATAATAAAGCCTTTATACATATGCAGGCATACCGGGTGATTTCTCGCCATGGTTTTGATCATTGGGTATATCATAATAACTTTGTTTCTAGGTTGGGGGCAAAATTTACTGATCATTTTGAGCTTAATCAAACATGTAGAACAATAGTCATGCAACTCTTATCAAGCGAAAACTAAGACACATTCAACGTTGAATACAAGATCAATTTGTCAACCATTAAACTATCACATGTCAGTCTAAGCACATCACACACTTTTCAATGGATGATATCTTTTAACATGCTTGTTCAACTTTTCTATCTTGATTTTCGCTATCATGAATTCTGAGTGACTGCATGATGTCTTTGACTAGAGGAACAAGTAAGGAACATGATATTTTTCTTGTCTGTTGTCTGTAAATTAATTATTAATATGTGCAAATTTATCTCAGGACATGATCATCAGAGTATCATCAAAGACATTTTCGATTTGCGTATAGAAATGGTGAATACTACTTGTTTTATGCAAGCAACACTCAGGTCATTTTGGTTCAATTATACCTCGATGCTTGAGCTAACTTGCAATATCAAAATCCAAGAAAGTAGTGCTCAAGTCATCATGGTTTAATTATACCATCGATGTTTGCACTCACTTCCCACATTTTAAAAACAAAAGCTCAATGATGACAAAACACAATGACCTAGTGACTGGTCTGATTGTAGCTTTGCATTGGCATTTGCTTTTAGCTTGCATTTCATTCCTGCATGGGATCCCGCACGCTCATTTTATACAAGGTTAAATCTATCACAAGAATCATCAAGGTATCATCATAAGTGTATACACAATCAGAATGATGACTCATCTCTTTCCAGATATTATCGACCCAATGCAAATCTTATGTTACCCCCTCAACATAACCAACATCAACATATCTGAATCTTCCTGCAACCTGATATCAACTAACTGTCAGTTCTTTACTCAATTAACCTTATCAATTCTATCAATCGATCGCATCTAAATATATTCTATCATGTCTTATACAAGATGTATCTTTCCTGAAACCAGACGTTCTGATCAAGTCTTATACAAGATATATCGTTCCTGAAACCAGACGCTTTGATCATCTTTGTCTTATACAGGAGGTGTCATTCCTGAAACCAGACTGAATCTCGATCTTAGCAATCTAATCAATCCATTTTTATCAATAATCACATCGAGAACCGCATCATTGTGATTGTAGAACTCGCACTTTCATCAAACATAGTTGCAGAAATTGAATCATTTCTAATTGGGACATCAATTTCGTAACACTTCATACACTCCAAAGGTCAATTATCTCAATTGATCTCCCAAGGGGGCATCATTGTACCACAATTTATCAATCAATGTCTGGGGCATCCTATCAAACCAATATCATCATCAAAATGAGATTATTCTTTGAATCAACGCGTCATCACACCTCGCTTCAAAGAGGGGCAAAATGTATACACCTAAAAAATGGTCTAAAGATAATTAATTAAATAAGTAATTATTTAATTAATCCCCCTTCCTAATTTAATTGAATTCATTAGCAATTTGATTAAATTATCCCTTTCATCTACTTATTAATAAATCTAAGGATTTATTTACTAGGTTCATTTCAATGGTCCCCTTTGATTAATTAATTCAAATTAATTAATCCTCCCCTCATTCAATCAATTCTTCTAATCCTCTAATTAATTAAAACAAATCAATTTATGAGTTGTTGAAAATTAATTAGTCTTTTCCTATTATTTGAATTTTTAAATTCAAATTACCCACATGCCTCCTAACTTCTAACCACCTAACCTAACCATCCCGCTAACCTAACCCATTCCACCTAACCTTGGGTTTGCCTGACCCTATCCCATCTTTCACATTCTAACCTCCTTATCCTAACCTCCTATGGTGTGGATATTATCCCCTCGAGACACATGGCACTTTGGCCACATGTCTCCTCTCTTGGACACTTGCCCTCTTATGAGTAAGGCTCCTTAACACTTGTCACCACAGAGATGAAAAGTGTCCCTTCCTCCAACCTCTTCTCCAACTTCCTCCAATTTCACCCTTGATATCTTCAAACTCAATCTTGACCATTGATTCTTGCCACCTCACCCCTGGCCTTGGAAATCTTATAAATATCCCCCATTATGGAGAACAAAGGATCTGATCTCATTATCAATTTAGGCATTGTTACTGTAGGCATATACATTCTAGCATATCATTTGAGCATTGTTGTTATAGGCAATTGCATTAGCTTAATTTGATCATTTTATAGCATAATTGTTGAATCATGTAGCTTAATAAATCTCTTTTCTAACTTAATTGCATCATCATCATAGCTCAATCATGCATATCATTAGCTTAATTAGACTCTTGGATCAATCTAGCATAATCAATCTCATCTAGTTTGCATATCATCATCATTTCAAATCCTCTGTCTAGGTGTAGTCAAGTCACTAGGATTGCTTATCCATATCCGAGAGCAAATCCATACTCGCATCTCTTGGGAGGCGATAGGTCACTTTGTCATGGTTTACCTTTCATTTTCTTTTAATTTGCTAACTATGCTTGTAATGATCTAATTAGTGTTTGTGTTGCAACTGCATGTATCACACTTCACAGGCATGACACATATCATTTAAAGTTACAAGACTCGAGTGTCAAAGGTTCTTGATTCATTGGTGTCCAAATGAATCTCAAAAGGTTCTATTTATAAATCAAAAGGAGCAAAATCATGTAACTATTAGAAGTTGATCAAACAATGAGAGGCAAACTTTGTGAATTTAAAAATTGCAAGAGTTATTATATTGTTAAGGAACAAGCTTTTAGTTTCTTAAATTGTTCTAATCATATGGAAACGCCATGGGTTTGCTTATTAGGATTCAAAGAATCAAGATTCAAATGCTTGCGATCCATTATGTCAAAATGAATCTTAGAAAGTCTTATATGTAGATATAAAATGACCACAAAAATGGTGAAAGAAAAAGTGATCTAACAATTTAGATGTAAGGACCCGATTGTCCTAACCCTAGTTAAACCACCATAGTAACTCACAATTACAGTTGACTTAAATTTGTCATTAATGCACATGCGAAGTTTACGGTAACTAACATGCAAGTGGTAAAGAAACTCGACTTTCATGCGGATCACATCTAACATGCAAACTAAGTACAACGTAGCAAAACAAAGTAGAGTGTGCATGGCGATAAAACAACATGCATAACCTGTAATTTATGCGTTGTAATTAAATTCAATGATTTTGAATTAAGTGCGTGCATGCATGGTACAGTAATATTGCACGAGTTATCACAAAATTAAAGTAACATGCAAAATGCGTAATTAAACTAACTAACTGAAAATTAAATATGAACATGCATGCATGCGAAAAAGAAAATTAATCTACAAAAAATAAATCATGTAAAGATAGACACTTGTTGGTGGGTTAGTAGGTTAGTAGTTTTTCTCTCTTCTTTATGTTAGTTACATTGCATGGCAACCTTCTGTTGCATTTCATCATAGGACCTTTCAGGTCTTTTACATAACTTTTACTTGCGACCATTATGGTCAATTTTCAAATAAGATACAATATACATCATATAATTATTACATAAAATTTATCTGAATTCCATGTCTCCGGATGTGTCGTCATCTCTATTGCCCTTGGACAAACCTCCAAGGTCTACAAACTAGAAGACAGACATATGACCAAGGTATTTTATCCACCCAACCAAACAAAGCACAAGCTTCTCGGTGCTCATGATAAGCTCCCGTCCCTCACGACGGAGTATCCTAGCAAGTTGGTACCAACTGGTGGGAATGGAACCTATGCATGCATGTAGAACTAACAACCCATCGTGTTGAACTAACTACATGTGTTATGGCTGGGAGAAATTTAATTACTTGACCGAGTTTTAACCCTATTGGGGAGGCGAAAAATCACCCTTCCCTGGTTAACCCATAATCAAGCACACTTTTCATATTGTTTCTGTTTATTTTCCATATTTCAATAATGAATTAATTTTTTTGCATAAATATATACACTCGTAGTGACTTATTGACTTCTAGTCACACGCTAAACTAGGACTCTTCATAGTTTAGAACTTCCCAATCATTTAAACTTTTAAATAAATTTCCCTTCATCACTTTTGAATCAGCTAAATAAAGAAATCCCAATTAATTAAATCCTTTAATATACACAATAGTGTATATTTACTAAGCTATTTCTTTTAATTAAGAGAAGAAAACAAAATCTAAAGTTATAATAGAGAAATCTGATTGTAATTCTAATTTGAATTAAGACAAACTATAGATCAACCAAACCTTTTGCTCCTGTTAATATCTTTTATTATTATTATAATTTAATCTATATGAGATCTTTAATTTATTTTAAATTCCTAAATATATATAAGTAATCTAATTCCTTTTCTTGTATTTATACGTATATCATCTTTTTTTTTTAATTTCTATTTGATAATCAAAGATAGTAAATTTGACAACAGTAATCTGAAATGTTATTGTTATAAAAAGTAAGAAATCTAAACAAAAAATTTATTAAATAAAATCGTTAAATCATCTGCTATGTACAGGAAGAAATTCCTACACAAATTCTAGATTTTTTTGGTGGAATTTAACCATTGGTGAGAAATCTTAACAACAAATTGAGAGGATAGAATGAAATTTTGGTACCTACAACTGTCAAATCTGTAACCAGAACATAAAAAACATGAGAGAGGGCGATCCTCAGAATTCAATTTGCTAATGAAAAATTGATTCCCATAGGAATAGTTGACTGGATAAATAGCCAAATTCTGAATTTGCTAGGAGACAAATAAAACCAATGACTTGACTCATGGGTAAATCAATTTGATTGGCAAAATTCTAGCTAAGGCACTGGAATGGGGGTTAGAAGGGGGCACCAGGTTTACCTCATCACTCAACAACCCACTCTATCATATCGACTCTTTCAAAGGATCCAACTTACTGTAGCTGACAAGGCGTGGAAAGAGGGAGATCTGAAGAGGCGTGGTAGGAGGAGAGGAGATGTGGTGACAAGGGAGAGTTCCCTACCAAAACTAACAACACCCTTCCTCCATTTTTTTTTGCCATGCACAACCTCTTTTGGGTGAAAAAGGAAGGCGTCTTATCTTGGACTAGGAAAATAAACTGTGAGCCATCTAGCCAGGTAAGAATGGAAAAATCAAGGAAAGATGACCATCGATCAAGCTATTAACCGCGAGTTAATTTAAAAATCTTGAAAACATGGATTGAATGAGAGGAAGCGATTTATTATTTCAAAAGACATTATTACCTTACAAAGTTTACCTTGCAATGCTCAAGAGGAAAAAAAATTCGTTTGAGCCTACAGTCAATCAGAAACTATGAAGTCTTGCCGATTTTGGAAGGGAGAGAGGCGATGAATCCTAGTTGCGAATATACGTGCAGACCGAGCAATCACCCCCCAAAAAAGATAATGTTAGAGCCCGATTCTTGGATTGCTTAATTATGATAGTTACATCCCATATTTATAAATTATTAGACCAAGTTTGATTCCATGCATGAAAGATGCATGAATTCATAATATTAGATTTATTAACTTAAATTTTTTTATAACTAATTGTGGTAATTATCTCTTCGAATGCATGACTTATGCATTCATGATTTAAATTTAGTTTTCAAAAATCAATTATTAATTTTCTTAAAAACTTCTGCATGATCATAATATTCATGCATGTCGTTTTCTATTTTAAATACTAACTTATAAATTTTAATGCTCTTGTCTTTTAATAATTTTAAACTTGCGCATGCAAATCTTATAATTTAAATATTTGCAAAATCTTATGATTGATTATATTTTAACAATTTAACTCTTGAGTAAATTATTATATTATTATTCTTTAAACATCAATATCCGTGCATGTATAATTTTATAATCTAAATATTACAATTTACAAATCTTTAAAATTGATCTTTATATTTTAATATTTCAATTTTCAAATAACTTAATTGCTATATTTTATTTATTTATTTTAATTCCTCGATTGATTGATTTATTTTAATTTTCTAAATTCAATTTGTTTAATTATTTTTATCATTTAATTTAGGTTTTGCACAGGGTCCCATTCCGTAAGTCACTACCGACAAGCTAGAAAACTCATCCTCAGTCATATGTCCGCCTTTGACGATCAACCTGCAACCGCCTCATGCTCGACAAAAGAATGTCAGATCACGATAAAAATACATTATATGCATCATCACATTTAAAAAGCATTAAGCATCATCATTAATAACTAAGCATATTAAATATCACCAATATTATGTAACATCATTAATCACCTTAATAACGTAATCAAAGTCATTATGTGTATTTATTTGCATAAAATGTCAGTAGTATAAGTGTCTGGCATAAAAAGTAATCTAAAACTAATGTGTCTAAAATGGGTCGTGACATTAGATAACCACTAAGTGGGATGTGAGGTGTATTGAAATCTCTATCAATATTGACTCTCATATCTAACTATAATGGAAGGAAAATCAGGGTTTCACAAGTTATGCTTTGTAAACTAGGAAATGACCCAACTTTCACATGCATCACATTAAATGGAGGACGAACACAATATATCCAACCTCAATTCTAGTAGGAAAAGAGTTGAATGTTGATTGAAGTCCTATTCCACTTTTGTTTGAGTTGAAAATGTAATTGGAAAGATGTAAATTGAATGCCAAATCTAAGTTAAGAAAGTACATGCATGAACTAACAACTCGAACTGATTATGCTAACTGATAATGAAACAAAAACTTTACAATAGGTACAGAAGTGGATAGGGATTCTAGTTGTGCACTTGTGACTGAATTTTGAAGCCGAATTGACAAGACCAAGGTGTTGGACACCCTAGTCTTTTGAACTGTGATCTGAAGATCTTAATCCCAATGTTGTTTGGAAGGCAACCTTAAAATTTGGAGTTGAAATAAGAGGACCCAAGCATTAGATGCCTTGGTCCTAAGATAGGGGCGTTGGGTGCCCTGGTCCTTGAGAACTAGGCTGAATTTTCAACAAAGGACCTATACCTACTTCTTGGGGCTTCTCAAAGCCTTATGACCCTATCAAATACCTATAGCTGCACACAAGAAAGAAAGAAAGAAAGAAAGAAAGAAAGAAAGAAAGAAAGGGAGTTGTGGATAGGGATTTGCCTTAGATCAAGCCCTAGGTTTGGAATCAATCCTAATTGAAATAAAAATGGAATTGAAAGTGTGCCTTTTGAGGGCAGAGGCAAGACTTGGAATTGAAATGCTTGAATTTAGATGATTATACCTTCAATAGGTGATTCAATGCTCTTAAGATAAGTCCTCCACGTGTTGATGCAATAACATGATAAGTCACATAAAATCCATCTTGAGATCATAATTTAAACATAATATGAAGATGCCTTGATGTAGTTTGCTACTACTTGAATCAATTTTTCTCTTGAGGAAGAAGAATTGCTCTTGAATTGATGATAATGTTATCATAAGATAAGATTATGAAAATGAATTGAGAGGGATGTCTTATATAGGGATTTCATAATTAAAATCACCATTAGGCCGACTTAGATTTGATATATTCGCACATGGAGCGAGATTTGAATTTGAAAAGACCATCAAATTATCCTCTCGAAATTTAGGGAAAAAAATGCAAGACCAGGGCAAATCTTTGCTACTTGGTCCTATCAACTTTTTTCCTTAATTTATAGGGATGTGAGACAAAGGGGTTTTAATGTCGAATCTAGCTTGATGGCTCAAACCACAATGCATAGGTATGTGAAATATGGTTTGAGAGTTGAAATTAGGGTAAGATTAAGGATAGATCAAGATAAAATGATAACAGGCACACCTAGAATTAAGGGCCCGAATAAGGGTGTGATGATGTAATAAAGTGGAATAATACCCATAATAGTGAATCAAATATTAATTAATTACAAGAAAGGTCCTAGAATGCATAGAGGAAAGGGAAATACTAAAATAGGTGCTAGGAGAGTGCGAAATTGAACATGCTAATAAAGGTGTAAAATTTACGATGCTACACTAATTTTTATTTACTTTATTTTTAGAAATATACTAATTCTATTAAAAGATGGTGAAGACCAATGGATTGGTGAATTCAACATATCTTTCGTTTCAAACTATAGGTAATCTCACTTTTTGGACAAAATGAACATGTGATTTTATAATTTTGTTTCATGTTATGGTGTGTATTAGTGTCATTTCTTTGCAGAGTGATGTGGAAGTGTGATTCCCTTGATAGTCTTCTCCAAACTACGATATTCACGACTAATTTTATAGTGAATTTTTCATCCTTATGTATTACAAGAGGCTTGACTACTTTAGCAAATTGATACAAGAGTTTATTATGCACACATCTTACCTCAACAACACATGTCCAAGCAAGTCATTTGACTAGATAAAAATATTGTAGACATTAAGTTTCCACGGTCTATAATTGCATGGTGAATGAGAGCTTATAGCTCATCCTGATGATGAATCGTAGAGTATGATTTGAAACATTGATAACAAGAAAGCACACACAATCAAATCCAGAAGCTCGCATTCACCATAGATAAAAATATTTCAAAACTTGTAAAATATTGTTCAAGTGATTTATAATGGTCTCTCTCATTTTATAGATATTTTTCCACAACATCGATACTTTGAAGTTCATTAGAACCTTCACTTGGAAACCTTCTATACCATGAACTAAGTCATCCCTCAAGATCTAAAGTCATACATGTTCGTTTAATAATTGGAAGTTTTTTCTAATCTTTAAATAATTATAGCCAAATGTTGTTTAATGCATCATGGTCTCTTTTAAATCTCTGTTGAGATAGTTTATAATTATTTATAACTAAATTAAAATTTCTTATAATATGCTAAGCAATATAGTTAAACTTGTTAAAGTAATCGTACCATTAAACATACTCGCCTCTTATATCTTGTTAGCATAACTGATGAAGATAATGATGGGGATATTGTTGGCATATGGAGATGTTGATGAGATGAAGATGACCAGTAAAGTTGATGGATATTGTTGGCTAGATGATGATGATATAGTTGTAAGTTGTTTGATGACTTTATTTGTGTTGTCATTGATGGCAACTATGTTTGCTTAATCATCTAAGTCATCTAGACCTACTGGTAGTGGAATCGGTTGACAACAAGGTAAATAGGAACAAAGCGATGATCAAGAGACCAGTACATACGATTGGTGAATATTTAGACCTTGCGGTTTTACAAGAGTGTTGAAGATAGGAACATGCACCCATGTTCCAAACCACATCAACAAATTCAGTGTATTGAGTGAGTTATGATTAACTGTTGTGAACTTTGTGAAGAAGAATGTATACTAGTAACAGCTCTTTAACCGGTAGTGATTTAAGGTTTGGCAGTGGATCTTATCATGATCATAATTAGTGATAACGTGTCAGAATCCGTGTGTAATGATAAGATTGCATTTGAGCACATACAAGGATCGAATTTCTTGGGAAACACCAAAGTACTTAGTAGAATGTGACAAGGATTTAATTGCTTATCAAATCAATGTGCGGTGATCATTCAACGATGGAAATTGTCTAGAAATTTGTTGTAATGATCTGTAATATATTTTGGCAGATTGTTTTGTCACACTAAATGCAAATTCATTGTATTTTGAATGTAGTTAGGGTTATGTAGCCGACCTAATTGAAAAGTATATTTAGGGATAGTTGGAGAAGAAATTGTGTGTCTGTACTTTGAGAAGAAGGTATTGTTCAACCAGATTGATGTGTCTGCATGTGTGTAGCAGAGTTGTGCTGAAAAGGATCTGTTTTAGCAAGCAACAAAGTGTTGTAATCAGATCATTTGCCATGTTGTTCCCTAACAATTATAACAGTTTGAAATCTCTTAACCGGGTAGATCCTAACAAGTCTTATATTGTAAATCCCTTCACCGGGTGGCTCGTTAACTTGAGTTTGAAATCCTCTAACAAGGTTACTCCTAACAGGGTTGAGGCAAAATCCCTCAATCGGGTGACTCCTAACAGGGTCTGCTCTTAACCGAGCATATTGTAATCTCTTAACCAGGCTAGGCCTTTAACCGGGCGCATTCCAAAAGATTACAAATATTTTGTGGGTGCTAATTCCCACCGTGGTTTTTCCCAATTGTGTTTCCACATGAAAAATCTTTGTGTTCATATGGTGGTTGCATTGTTGATTTGTGCATTTGATATCTTTACATTGTTTGCATAATGATGAACACTTGAGTGAATGGTTTGGTAAATTTTCTTATGAATATTGTTTGAGTAGTTATTGGTACAGTTTTTTGAAGTATTGCAGTTTTTTTTACTACTGATTCACCCTCCCACTCTCAGTAGTAACCGGATCCTCATAATAACAATTGGTATCAGAGCCTAATTCTCTTTAAGGCTTAACCACTTGGGAAAGATATAAGGCTAACATGGGGAAAGGTTCAATGAGTTACAAAGAGCTTTCACATAGGCTTGTAGAATCTGAAGAAGCCATTGGTGAACTAAAGGTCAAGTACAAAGCTTCATTAGCGAAGAGAAGAGAATTGGCTGAGCAGTTGTTGGAACTCAGTGAAAACAATTCATTCGAGGAAGCAAACATTGATGCCTTGTCTAATGAGGTGGAAATTTTGAATGATGAAAAGAAAAATCCGAGGAGAGAGTTGGAAGCCCTTACCATCAAGATGAGCCAAGAGTTGGAAGTCAGAAGGACAGCTGAAGAAAAAATAAGAGATAAGGAGGATGAGATCTTAAAGTTGAACCGGGAGATTGGTACCTTGCATGCACATCTTCATGAGGAAAAAGAGGAAAAAGAGGAAATGCAAGCTGATCTAGACATGGCTATGTCTCTTAGAGAAAGTCTGACAAAGAAGAATGAGGAGCTTACCAAGGAGTTGGCTGATGCATATGAGTTACTAGCTAAATTCAACAAGAGCAATGCTATGCTTGATGAGCAGATTCTAACACAAAGGTAGAACGGAGATACACATGGCTTGGGATACACAACCTTTGAACAAGGAGAGCCATCTGGTACCAAGGTCACCATGCATGAAGCCAAATCTGCACCAAAGACAAAGAAGAACACCGGTAAGAGAACCTACAAACCAATATGTTTTAACTGTCATAAGGTAGGTCATACTACAAATGTTTGTAGAAGTAGATCCATTACTTTTGATGGATATAGACCTAATGTATATGAAGGATATAAGTCTAGTACTTTTGATGGATATTGCTTCAATTGCAACAAGTATGGGCATAGAATTGTTGAGTCCAGGTCAAAAGTGAACAGTCAAAGATCTTACATGAATCAGAGGTCTAATGGTGAATGATAGAGATCTTACAATGACCGGATAAACCCTACTTGGCAGAGATCTTACAATGACTCGAGAAACCCTACTTGGCAGAGACCTTATGTGAACTAGTCTAGTCCATATGAAATGGATAATAGATGGAATGTGACATGTTCAATCTATCACAACTATGGTCATGTGGCTATGAATTGCCGGAGAAGAACTAATAGAGGCAATGTTGGACCCTAGAGAGCATCTGGAATGGCATGTTTCCACTGTCACAAATTGAGAAATGATGAAAAGTTTTGTAGAGCTAGAATGAACCAAGTGGTTAATCAGCTTGTTGACCGAAAAGGGAAGAAGAATGTAGATGTGGAAGAAACTAGAAGTGAGATGAGTAAGATATGGAAGAAGAAAAGTGAGCAGAAACCATCAGAGGACTCCAATTCTTCACCTGGTGTGGAGAATCCCTCACCGGAAAACTAAGCTATGTATGAAGCTTGGGGGGATCATAGTGTCAGATCCATTTTTGGAACCCCTAAATAGTGTGTGGTAAGTCAAATTTGCATATTTTGATGCAATAAGATGTTATGAAGTGATTTTGAATTGGTTACATTTCAAACCGGTAAATTGGATTTGATATGTAAATTGCTAGCAAGTTCTATGGTTAAACGGTGATTAGGGTATGTTCAACCGGTTTAGAAAAAGGCAAATAAAAAGGTGTTTGATAGTCTCATGTTTCACTTAGTATTTTTTAGAGCACATTTGGAGAGCGACAGAAACATAGAAGAGCTTTTGACTACTACTTTGGCAAAGTTGATAGCGAATTGTGAAGATTGTGGAAGAGCATTCAGACCAAAAACCCTAGTTGCGAAGAGATCTGATGATACCAGCAAGTCTGATGCAGTAGATGAACATAAGCTAGTGATTATTGAACCGAAAGTTCAAAATGAAGTTGAGTAGAACAGTGTGGAGGATATTGTTGGAATCCAATAACACTGAGAGGGGGGTGAATCAGTGTTATACCAGAATGATCAATTTTAGCCTTATTAAAACATGCATACACCAACCGGTATACTGATACATACAAAATTGAAAGAAGTAAAGCAACCAATAAGTTAACCACATTAATCAAAATCATAACACACAGATTTATAGGTGGAAAACCTCAAAGAGGAAAAACCACGGTGGGATTTGTGACCCACAATATCAATCCACTGGCCAAATGAAGAGATATTACAAAATATAAGGGGCCTATACTTGTAGGAAGGCTTACAACCTAGAGCACACTGCTCAATCACAAAAGGAGCCTCACTGACTACATATAAATCCAGACTACAATTTAGAGAAGTATTGAATTGCTAAGATAGCATCTTCTATGCCAGAATACAGTTCCGGTTTAAGCTCTGTCTATTCTGGTCTAAAACCCTAAACCCTTTACCAGAATAACCCTTACATGAATATCCTCACATACATAATCTCTTAGATATATTTTGCATTATATCACATTCACATATCCATAATCTCCTATTTTTTTGTCCATATCAAAATGATCTAATCCAAATGACCTATATACCCTATACAACTTATCATGTCTTATGTCGGCTTACAAAGATATATACAATATAAAATTACATGTTGTTAGATAACATGAATGCATTAATATTAAGATAATTGTCGAGGTTGAATCCAAGAGATGTCGGGCTCCAATACCGATAACTATATTCTTAACCATGTTGGCCTGCATTGCTGGTAGCCAAAGTAATCCTTTTGTCCTGCCGATGTTGGTGTCGGTGTAGTGTCTGTGAAGTGCTTGTCGGTACACAACTGAACCAAAATGTGAAGTCAGAATAAGATACCATGTTATACCTATATATCTAAAGTTGAATCACTCTGCAGATCAGATAATTGGAGATAGGAATGGTAGAGTACAAACAAGAAGAAAGATTAGAGAAAGTGCTTGTCTGATTTCCATAGTTGAACCTAAGACAGTGAGGGAAGCTCTAAAGGATGGTGATTGGATAAAGGCTATGAACGAGGAGCTTGATCAAATAGAGAAGAACAACACTTGGTCACTTGTCCTCATACCAGCTGATAAAAATGTGATTGGTACTAAATGGGTGTTCAGGAATAAATTGAATGAAGATGGTGAAGTGGTTAGGAACAAGGCTAGACTAGTTTGCAAAGGATATGCACAAGAAGAAGGTGAGTATTATGGAGAAACCTTTGCAGTGGTTGCTAGACTTGAAGGAGTAAGAATGCTACATGCAATTGTTGCATTCAAAGGATTAAAGGTTTACCAAATGGATGTTAAGTCTGCATTTTTTAATGGAATTCTAGAAGAAGAGGTTTACATTGAATAACCAGATGGGTTTGCATTGATTGAAGACAAGGACATGGTGTGCAAATTTCATAAAGCTTTATATGGGTTAAAGCAAGCTCCAAGGGAATGGTATGAGAGAATCCATTCACACCTGATAAAGATTGGATTTCAAAGAACCAGTAAGGACAACATCATTTACTTGAAGATAGAAGGAGACAAGTTATTGATTGAAAAAGTCTTTGTGGATGATATCACATTTGGAGGCAATGATGACATGAGTTTAACTTTTGTAGAAGAAATGAAAAAGGAATTTGAAATGTCTTTGATAAGTGAAATCAAATTATTCATTGGTTTGCAGGTCAGTTGTAACCCCTATGGTTACTGGTTACAAATTATCCAAGGAAGATGATTCGGATCCAGTTTATGAAACTGAGTATAGATCAATGATTGGTAAACTACACTATGTTTTTCATAGCAGACCAAGCATTGCTCATGCAGTTGGTATAGTGGCTAGATTTCATAAAAGTCCTAAAGAGACTCATGTGGTGGTAGCGAAGAAATTTTTTCAAGTATCTTAGAGGAACTATTGATTATGGATTATGGTATCCATACAAAGGAAACTTCTCTTTGAATGTGTTCACAGATGTTGATTGGGTAGGTAATACAGATGACCAAAAGAGCACAACTGGTGGTGCATTCTTTCTAGGAGGAAGGTTGGTATCCTGGACTAGTAAGAAACAAAGTTGCTTTTCTCAATCTACAACAAAAGCAGAGTATGTGGCTGCATCTATGAAATGTACTCAAGCAATATGGATGAGACATGTATTAGAAGGATTTGAGGAGACTATGACAGATTCAGTGGTCATATATTGTGATAATACACGTCAATAAACATTTCAAAGAACTCGATATTGCATGCTAGAACAAAGCATATTGAACTAAAGTATCATTTTTTGAGAGAAAGAGTGCACGAAAAGAAAGTTAGGATGGATCATGTGTCAAGTAAGGAGCAGTTGGGTGATATCTTCACTAAGCCATTGTCTAAAGCAACCTTTGAGTATCTCAAAGGCAAGCTAAGGGTTATACCCCTATAGAAGGTCAACTAAGATGATGTTGTAACATCAATCTAGTGGACTAATTGAATATCTTTCACTGTGAATTGATGAGAAAAGGGCTACTCCTTAGGGGGAGCAGTAGAGATGAAGAAAACACAACCAACAGAAGGTGAATTTGACACTTTGCACCTTTGGAATTGTTGTCAAAGGGGGAGAATTAAAGCAAAGGGGGAGAAGAAAAGTGAATGAGGAGAAGAACAACGAAGAGCAGAAAGAGAAGAACTGCTGAAAGAAGGAAGATCAAGTACAACAATCATAACAATTAGAGTTCCAGTTTTGCATGATGAGCTTTTGGTAAACTTTTGGTATTGCTATTTTGGTGTTGCCATCAATGCCAAAGGGGGAGATTCTTGGCATAACTGATGAAGATAATGATGGGGAGATTGTTGGCATGTGGAGATGTTGATGAGATGAACATGACCGGTAAAGTTAATGGAGATTGTTGGCTAGATGATGATGATATAGTTGTAAGTTATTTGATGACTTTATTTGTATTGTCATTGATGACAACCGTGTTTTCTTAGTCATTTAAGTCATCTAGACCTACCGATATAGCCTAACCGATAGTGGCATTGGTTGACAACAAAGTAAAATGGAACAGAGCGATGATCAAGAGACCAATACAGACGAATAGTAAAGAGCTAGACGTTTCGATTTTACAGGAATGTTGAAGATAGGAACATGCACCTATGTTCCAAACTGCATCAACAGATTCAATGTATTGAGTGAGTAATGATTGACTGTTATGAACTTTGTGAAGAAGAATGTATACCGATAATAGATCTTTAACCGGTAATGATTTAAGGTTTGGCGGTGGATCTTATCATGATCATAGCTTAGTGATGGTGTGTTAGAATCTGTGTGTAATGATAAGATTGCATTTGAATGTGTACAAGGATCAGATTTCTTGGGAAACAACAAAGTGCTTAGTAGAATGTGACAAGGGTTTGATTGCTTATCAAATCGATGTGTCGTGATCATTCAATGGTGGAATTTGTCTAGAAATTTGTTGTAATGGTCTGTAATGTATTTTGGTGGATTTTTTTGCCGTGCTAAATGTAAATTCATTGTATTTTGAATGTAGTTATGGTTATGTATCCGACCTAAGTGAAAAGTGTGTTTAGGGCTAGCTGGAGAAGATATTGTGTGTCGGTAGATTGAGAAGGTATTGTCGAACCAGATTGAAGTGTCTATATGTGTGTAACAGAGTTGTGTTGAAAAGGATCTATAGTAGCAAGGAAGGAAGTGTTGTAATCATATCATTTGCCCTGTTGTTCCCTAACAGTTACAACAATTTGAAATCCCTTAACCGGGTAGATCCTAATAGGTCTTATATTGTAAATCCCTTCACCGAGAGGCTTGTTAACTTGAGTTTGAAATCCTCTAACAAGGTTACTCCTAACAGGGTAGAGCTCCTAACAAGGCTGAGGCAAATCCCTTAACCGGGTGACTCCTAATAGGGTCTACTCTTAGTCGTGCATATTATGAGTTCTTAACCACGCTAGGCCTTTAACCGAGTGCATTTCAAAATAGTGCAAATATTTTGTGGATGATAATTCCCACCGTGGTTTTTCCCAGTTGGGTTTCCACGAAGTCTTTATGTTCATATGGTGGTTGCATTGCTGATTTGTGCATTTGATATCTTTACATTGTTTGCATAATGATGAACACTTGAGTGAATGGTTTGGTAAATCTGCTTATGAAGATTGTTTGAGTAGTTACCAGTACAATTTTTTGAAGTATTGCAGAATTGTTTTACTACTAATTCACCCCCCTCCCCTTCTCAGTAGAAACCAGATCCTCATAATAACATATATTTCCTACCATAGTGATTTTCCTTGAAGGTAAGGAACCTACTAAATTTAATTCTAATAATCAAATGTAGAAGAGGTGTGATCTTTAGAACAATTCTTTTCTAAATACTTTTAACTTCACGATCCTACTTATCATAAGATATCCACTTTTTCACAACATTAGAAGAAACTCCACTTGCATATTTGGGAAAAAACTTCCTTGTCATTCTTCTCAAATAAAAAACCCCTCCACAACCATGATCGAAGGCATTTATATATAAAATAAAAAATTCCAATGGATGGTACGTGTAAAATAGACAAGCTAGTAATTTTATGTTTGAATGTACGGTTTGCAACAAAATGTTCAAGTTGTCATTTTAAGCCTTTCTTCTTCACTAACTCTTGTAGTAGTGTCTTGTCTTTTTCTGAATCTATAAAAAAATATTGACATAATTTAATATTTAAAAAAAATATTAGAGTTGTTTATTCTCTAAGACCTTAAGAAGTTGTATAATTTTCTCTTTATCTGTAGCTAGACTTCAATAATTCCATGTTGGTGAGTTTCATATCTAGAAAATTATAGTCATATAAGCGAAATTAACTTTTCTTAGGCTGAAAATGTTATACCATCTTTCTTTTGCTATCTAATAAATTTGTTTTAGATATTGTGGGTGGTCCTAAAAAAACTTGCTGAAAATTATATATCGTCAATTTATATACGCACAAAATTTGAAGTGCATTTGAAGCAGTTATCCATATGTGTCTAAAAAAAGAACATTCACTACGCCTAAATGCATAGTAGTCCACACATATTGCCCAAAAGGGCAACTAAAGGTTTTTTTTTTTTAATCTTTAGACTTGACTTTGATCTAAAGAAAAATAAAACTTGTCATTAATTTGGGATAAATATTCCCATGAGGCAACTTTTGAATTAGATAAAATTTATTTGGAATGAGATATAAGCATGGTTTTTTTTATGACTTTAAGAGTTTTTTACCATAACTTTTTTTCTTTTTAAAATGCTCAAAACCCTTTTTAATTATAAAGGTATATCAATAATATGAGGATTTCGACGACTTAATTAATCATGCTTCTTCAAGCTCCTTGATATTTTTTTGATGTATGGATAGCATCTACAAGAAAAGGATCTTTTTTCCTTTTTTCTTTGTTTTTCTTTTATTGAATTTAATTTATATTTTCAAAAAAAATACTCAAATATTTTGTCAATTTTGATAACAATTTTTTATTTATTTTTAATATCTAATTCAACAATTTTAGGTTCTACACTATTTTTAAATTGCTAAAGTATTGGAGATGGAACTTGTTAAAAGACATATACTGACTTAGAGAGGCCTTCATTTGTTCTCCTCCTAAACTGAAAAGCACACACTAAGTAGTATTTTAAGAGTATAAAATTATATCTTAGTAGTATGTCGAATGACATCGTGTTCATCTCAAAGAAGACATATTTGACATATTTTAACTTATTTCCTTCAATGAATATAATTTCTTGAAGTTTATATTTATTACACACAAGAATATTTTCTTGTACATCCATGCCTTTATATACATTATTATTATTAGACTTTTCCCTATTTTATGAAATCAGAACCTAACAAAAAGAAAGTGATTCTCTTGTCAATTTGTGTGTCATAAATCTAATATTTATTTTTACATAAATAAATTATGCACATGAATTATTATTGTTATATATGTTGTCTTGGGTTCTAATGAAGGAGGTGGCAATGTTATAGAAATAATCTACATTTTATAAATTTTAATACATAGAAATATATATATAAAGAAGTTTTCAATTCATAAAAAACTTCTTATGTATATATTTCCCCACAACAAAATTCTTCTTCATAGATTTGTTCCTTTAAGAGGCTCAAATTATTCTTCTTCTTATTCATATTACTCAGTTTACATCCTTTTCTAATCCATTGTTATGTTTATACTAAAGTCTCTAAAAGGAACTTTTTTTCTTGGAATCTTGCAAGGTCTTTTTAAAATATCATAAAGGTTTTGTTATAAAGGTTCATCTTTGAATCTTCAATATGAGAATATCATAAAGGTTTTGTTATAAAGGTTCATCTTTGAATCTTCAATATGAGATTTCTCTAGATCTAGAGTTCATCCTAGAGCTAGGCATTTGTGCAACATATTTATCTTCCACTCATTCAAATAATAGTCTCAAATGTTCAATAAATTGAAATGGTCTACTAGGTCTTTCTAAAATAGAAGGCTCATATGACTATTCTATTAGTTCCCCTCTTCCTCCATCTACTCCTCTTATCCTCAAAGATTCACCTCATTCTATATCATATTTATTGTTAGACCATGATCCATTCAACATAATTATTAGCATATCTAAGTCATATATAAATCTTAGAAATTCATCTCCTTGTTCTCCTTTCTCCCTTTTCCCTTTTTTTTTAATCTCTTCTACGTAAGGAGCTTGTAGATGTCATATTGAATGTAGGGATCTTGTTCTTTGTCCACTATATATCGCCATGATGTTGTGGTAGCGATGTACACTACTTTAACAACTTTATTTTTTACATGAATAGTTAGGTATAATATGCCCTACCATATTATAAATGTAATAAATTACATTTTTACTTATGGATGCAAGTGGTGGTCATAGTATAAATAGGTATGCTTAAAATAATATTTGCAGTGGTGTGTGCTAGGACCATTTTGGATAGATCTCTATTTTCTTGCTTTAGCTCTGGTTTCCCCCATTGAATTTTGAATATTTCTTGATGATTTTTCTTTTAGAAAGGTGACTTGTTCTCTCGATTGTCTTCCTTTTAAGTTTTTCCTTCAAGGGTTTATTGTCATCCAAAAATCGACCCCGTGTCCTAGCATTGATTACTGAACCACAATAAATCTTGGGTCAATTTATAGTCTACAGGTTGAAAGATGTTTCTGCAACTAATGTAGTAGAATTGAATGTATACATTGCTCTCTTTAATAAAGTAATGGTTGAGGAGAAAACTAAAAGGATTGCACACTTATCGAGGAAAATAATGAATTGAGAGACGCACTTGGGATATCAAAAGGGAAAGCTCTTCTGTTGGAGGCCGAAGCCACGACTTCAAAGTTGCAAACATGCCTTATATTTGAGAGCAATAGAAGAGAAGAAGTTGAATGACAAGTAATTAAATTACAATAGGAGGTGGTGAATTTAAAGAAAGATCTTATAATGAATAAGTTTGTTTTACCTCGAAATTTCATTAAGTGGAGATTTGAAGAATTGTTGCCTTATTTGCAAGTCACATGGACAAGACATCAGAAGCTTTTCCAAGTTATACAGAAACAATGAGCAGTGGAAGTCCAATTGAAGCTTGTAATGAAACACTTATTTAAAAAAACAAGAAATGATTTACTGTTTGAGTAAGTTTGTTCGGTCTGTTGACAATGGAGATAAGGGGTTATGGGTAGAAATGTTAAGTGAATTAGAATTGAGATTATTCGAGGCTGATAAATTATTGAGCGAGCATCGTAAACTCCATGGACACATTGCATAGACTGTGCATAGGTTTTCCCAGCTTCAAGGTACCCCTCAGCCTCCTTTTATAAAAGATAATGGAGAACACAAAGCAAAGCAAGAGTGAAAGATAGAGACTGGGAAGTGCCTTTTCCACATTATAATAGATAAAGTAATGGATGATGCATATAGGATTGTGGAAAATTTGCAACTACAAGTAAGTTGTTTATACCAATTGGAGTTTAGTGCCAAAATTGTGAACAAATTAAGTGCTTTTGTGGTAAACCCAGATAACACTACTCATCTAAATACTTGTCAACAATTCTTGTCTAGAGAGAAGTGAGTCATGTGAGAGGTGAACTTTATAAGCTTGTATCTATTCTTTATTCTCATGTAATCCATTGTATCTATCTTGGTTTTTCTTTTGTCTTCTTTCACGACTCATTAGAGGTGTAACAACTTGAAATGAGTGATTCTATCCGAGTCATGATGAGTTATGAGCGGGAATATCTCTTGTTTTTTATGTTCTCTCCCTGAAATATTATAAAAAGGTTCTCTTATGTGTGAGGGAAAAGTGGTGACAAGTGGCAAGCGTCAACTTGAATCTTTGTAGCTCCCTTGATTCTATAAAAGGGAATTCAGGGGCATCTTGCAAGGGTTCTGAAAAAATCTGGATAAAAAACAATGACTAATATGAACGGGTTTTAGATATTGAGTCTCTTTTTGGCAAATTGTATTTCTGTAAATACCAAAAGTTAATGAAAATATGATCAATGAATTATCTCATATTTGAATTCTTTTGGTTTTATGGTTTTATTCATTAAGGATGATTGAAACTACCTCTATGAATTCCTCGTAGATGTGTGGTATGCTAGTTGGGTTTTCTTCTCTATGAATAAATTAAATGCTAATTACATATTACAATAACCTTAGGAATGAAGTGTGATGTGGTAAGTATAATTCTTGCCAGTTACAATAAGATGTATCTATAAGGCATTTAGATCCAGGATTGTATTTGTGATTTGTGTACATTTGTTAGATATGCGACTTTGTTCCCATGAATGATGCACTCGTCTCAAAATACCCATGTTTAGTAACCATATCAGATTAATTTTTTATTTTCCTTAATTGTTTAAGTTGTTTATGTTTTCTATTAGAAAGTTTTACTCTCATACATGAATGTCATGTGTTAGCGGCATAATAGAGCCAATTATGAGTATGATCTTACACATTTAATTTTAATGTTATTGAGAGTCATTTGTTGTAAAGCAATACTAGTTTGATTACGTGTAAAATTCATAAGTATTGTGAAAGGTTCACCAACCTGGGTCCTACAGAGCCTGAAGTGTAGGAGGACTTTTCATTTTGTTGAAAATCCTCGTTCATTGGCAAATGATCTCAAGTTCTTGTTGAAAGAAGGTTAAAGCTTAAAGAATTTAAGAAAACATTTGGAGCAACCAACAGTGTGAAAAGTGTTTCTTATATATATAAAGCATGTGCTTTTATGGTGGCATTTATGCTTGCAAACATATTTCTTACAACCGTATGGACTAGTTTAGGGAAAGTGAGGAGCACCATGAATGAATTGATGCTTGGTAGATTCTTGCAATGACCAAATAGAGTTATTAATTTATAATATTTGTTGCTTAGAAAAATCAGCAAGGTTAGTCGAGGAATATGAAATTGTAGACACATAAAATCTGTCCTCCTAATTAAACTTAATTTTTCCCATTATCAGGTGGATCCTCATTATATAATATTCTTATTATTTATTCCTCCTTATTCCATTTTTCATTATAATATTCATATCATAATATATTATTGTAGACACCTAAAATTGTCCAGTCTAATTAAATAAATATTTTATTTATTTAATTACCTTAGCCTAATTCTTCTATTAATTCAATAATTCCTTATTTATTTAATTAATTCATTTATCCTCTTCTAGCCCTATTTCTCATTTAAATAAATACATTTATTTATTTAAATTATCCTTTTCCCTAAATTAAATAAATATCTTATTTATTTAATTCATACACTACCTACCCTCTCATTATTTTCTTATTTTCTCTACCTACCCTCTAATCATAGCCGACCATTTATCTTTTACACCTCTCAATCTTATCCCTCCATTTCATATACTGTCTTCTATATAAGGAGATGCTTCCTTCATTATCAAGCCCCCTGGACATATACATTCTAATCAAGCATCCTAGCATTCGATCTTTCATATGCGATCCTACTTGCAACCACATTTCCATTCTTTGTTGAGCTCTTGTGCACACAAAATCTGAGAGCAAATATATCAAGCAAGATCAATGGAGATAGGAAGAATGGAGATCCAAACCCTATTGGACATGTGATGGTATAATCTTTGTGATTTCATTTGATTTGCACTGTCTTAGGTAATCTTCATATGTTATGGTGGATCTTTGTTGTTGTTAGGCTAGGGTTTTGTGGTTGAATTCATTTAGTCTCTCAATAGTATTGTTGTTATCCATTTTCACTGTACACATTTTGGCACTCTCGGTGGGACAAAGATACATATTTGGACATACTTTCAGTTGTCTTTGATTGGTTGGAAAAATACAAAGTAAGATTAAACCCCAAGAAATGTGTCTTTGGAGTAACCTTTGGGAAGCTCCTGGGATTCATTGTATCAAAAAGAGGAATCGAAGCCGATCCAACAAAAGTCAAGGCCATCCTAAAGATGCAACCACCATGAAATATCAGTCAACTTCAATCTTTGCAAGGGAGACTCCAGCCCATACGAAGATTCATAGCACAGCTTGCAGATAAATGTAATCCTTTTCAGCACTTGCTACATAAAAACATCAAATTCAAATGGGATGATAACTGTCAACAGGATTTCCAGATAATCAAAGATTATCTTTTGAATCTGCCAGTTTTGATGCCACCAGTTCTAGATCAACCTCTATTACTACACATATCAGCTACTTCAACAGCACTGGGGGCACTCTTAGCACAACAGGTTGCTGAGGGCAAAGAAAAGGCAGTCTACTACATTAGTCGCACATTGGTGGGATATGAGCTAAACTACACACCAATCGAGCGTGCGTGTCTCACTGTGGTCTTTGCTTCACAGAAATTATGACATTACATGTTAACTCATAAAACTAAGTTGGTTGCAAGGATCGATCCATTGAAATACCTTCTCAATAAGGCAACGCTTACTGGTCAACTAGCCAAATGGGTGATGCTTCTGAGTGAATTCGACATTGAGTATGTGGATAGAAAAGCAATAAAAGGACAAGCCATCGTAGATCAATTAGCAGATGCTCCCATGATAGATGATGTTCCTCTAACTTCAGAATTCCCAGATGAATCCATCTTGACAGTGTCACACGCAAAGCCTTGGCAGTTGTACTTTGACGGCTCATACACACAGCATGGGGCAGGAGCTGGTATCCTCTTCATAACTCCTCAAGGGGATTCCATACCAAAATCATATCGATTATCATTTCCCTGCACTAATAACATAGCCAAATATGAAGCATTAACAACTGGATTACGGATTGTTGTTCAGTGGAAGATCTAGGAACTTCATGTTTTGGGGGACTCTCAACTTGTGATTCGTCAAGCAACTGATGACTACCAAATAAAGGATGAGAAATTAATGCCTTAAAAAAGAATGGTGGATGACCTGAAACAACATTTCATGAAGTTAGACTTTGAGCAGATACCAAGAGAGCAGAATCAAGCCGCAGATGTTATGGCTACAATTGCTTCACTAATTGATCTACAACAGAACAAGACCCGCTATGAGTTCTTGGTGGACAACCTTTTGATTCCCTCATATGAGATCACTCCTACTGAGATGATATGTGTTGTCAGTCCTGAGTCCCAGTTATATGGTTCCATTTTCACATACCTTCATGATAATACCCTTCCTCCTGACTTATCCAATAACCAATGTCGCACTTTCATTCGCCAATCTTCTCGATACGTCATTTTAGCCGATATCCTATACCGTCGAGGTCTAGATGACACTCTTCTTAGATGTTTAGAAGAGGACGAAGCTCATATTGCGTTATGTGAAGTTCATGAAGGGATATGTGGTCCACATTCTAGTGGTCCTACCTTAGCCAAGAAACTCATCAGGACTGGATATTACTGGCCCAATATGGAAAAAGACTCATATCAGTTTGTCAAGAAATGTAAGCAGTGTCAAATTCATGGAGACCTCATTCATGCGCCCGCGCAAGAACTTCAACCAATGGCGTCTCCTTGGCCCTTTTGTCAGTGGGGACTCGATCTCATAGGCAAGATTCATCCTCCTTCCTCCAATGGTCATAAATTCATCACCATTGCCACAAAGTATTTCACAAAATGGATCAAAGTCAAGCCTCTTACACAAGTCACTGGAAAACAAATTGCTACATTCATTCTCAACTATATCATTTGTCGATACGGTATTCCTATTTCCATCATCACCAATAATGGGCATCCCTTCAAAAATCAGGATGTTTGTGAACTCTGTGACCGCTTCCATATTACCCATCATTTTTCCACACTTTATTACCCCCAAGGTAACAGTCAAGCTGAGGCATCTAATAAAACAATCCTTAAAATCCTGAAAAAGACAGTCAACGATGCTGGCCACAATTGGCATATCCAACTTAATCCCGCACTTTGGGCTTACCGCACAAGCGTCCGCACACCTATAGGAGCTACACCCTATTCACTTGTCTATGACATTTAAGCTATCTTGCCTATTGAGGTCGAGTTACCCTCTTTACAAGTCTCTTTGCAAAACATTATTAGTGATGAAGACTACAGGGTCTCTCGCTTACAAGAACTTAAACTATTGGATGAACGAAGACAAACTGCTTTTAATCACCTCAAGGCTTATCAACAACGAATGAGTCGCAACTACAATCATAAAGTCAAGCCTCGCACATTTGAGGCAGGTGACTTGGTTCTTAGAGAAAATCCTAAAAATCAGCAAGACAGAGAGAAGAAGGGCAAATTCGAATCAAACTGGCTTGGTCCTTACATCATCACAACAGCATATGGATCTGGTGCATATCAGCTCTCAACCACAGAGGGTGAACCTTTGGAGGATCCTATCAACAGAATGCACCTTCGCAAGTTTTATACATAGCCCTTCAGAGTATCCCAATTCAAAAATACAAAAAAAATCATCAAATTCAAAAAATTCAAAAATACAAAAAAATCATAAAACATAAAAATCGTTACTTGGTGAAAACCTGGCAAACAGGCGCCTTGTGACACAAAAAAAAATCATCAAAAAAGTAAAGAAAAAAACATTTCGTCCAATGGTGAAAACCACTTTGGTGGCGCCCGGGGCAATTACCATGGTGTAAACTGGGTCACCAGCGCCCTGTGTAGAGACATTGCCCCTCCCTCCTTCAGGATTCCATTTCATCCTTCATTTTGTACACACTCACAGCATATCCATTCATAATAAACTTTACACATTCCCATCATGGCTTGTTATTGATCTACCCAAGATTGGTTAGCCATCCATAATAAACATTCCTTTTCGCCCGTTTTATTCCATAATAAATTAGCTCCTATCTGTGGCTAAGGCAAATCCTACGTCTAGTAATGGGTGTGGAATTGAGAGCATCACATGTTCTGAGGAGTATAGTTTCTTCCAGTTTTCTTCAGTCTATCCGTGCACAATCCACAATAAAGCATCACTTGCATTGTCGATCCGCAATAAATTTCCATCTTCTCCGCAATAAAGTATCAATTTCATGGATTCAGTCAGTTTTAGATGAGACACAGCAGCAACAATGGGCTTCAACAAATCAAATCTTTCAACAGACTCAGACAACATTATGGTTCAATGCTATCTATCCTTTTTTGTGAAAGTAAACATTATGACCACAATCAAATAAGACTTATACAAGTGACAAGAGACACTAAACTTGAGGACTACAGTGGATGTTGGTGTTGAGTCTTGGTTTTCTTTTGATTTTATCTTCTTGGTGACATGTCTTTTAGCTTTTCCAGGATGTCTCTGACTAGAGATTTTATCTCCAGGATGTCTTTGACTAGAAAGGCGAGGATGGGGTATCGTCACCTATTTTGCTGTCGGTGGATTGTCTCTTAGTAATGCTATGACTTGTCCAAGGATATGAGGACACTAAGAGTCTAGTGTGAACTAGGGCATTCCTTTTTTGTGACTGTCTTATCTCCATGCAAACGGGTACAATGACTTTCTGGATTGAACATATGCCTCGATTGTCATAACCTATTTTGCCATAATAAAGCTCAATGATGATAACGCACAAGAAGCTCTTCCACTTTCATATCTTCTATCTTTCATCCCCCTTTCTTGATTGACTTCCATCGTCCTTACTGAGTCCGTGTAGCCTACTATCACATGACTGAGTATAATGACATGCCAAAAACATTTGCATTTCATGTAGTTTGCACCCGCATTACCACATATTAAGCATTTCATACATACATATAGATATCACAAATGTATCACATCCTACACACAACACATATTAGCACATTTTACATTTGTATTATCATATTCATCTGCATTTCATACATTCACATTCACATAACATATTAAAAACATAAAAGAATAAAAATATTGCATTCCATCATGTACATATTTGCATCCATATCATAAGCATCACAGAGAAGCATAACATAGGTACACATGCATATAGCTGCCGCAAAGATGAATCATCTCATATATATACATATAATCATAAGTGTCATGATACAATGATGTCAAAATCATATGGCTACAATCACCTAAAGGTGTCTACATCATCATACAAAACTGATACATAGGGAGCCCTCTAAGGCTATGATGAACTCCCTCCCTCAGAGCCACTTGGCCTCGACGGAGTCTGAGCCCTGGAAGGACCTGCCCCAAGATCATCTCTCCTGTCCCCTCTATCTGGTGGTGGTGGAGGACCCATAACCCCACCGCTGAATGCCTGTCTCCTGTCCCTACCTCCAGTGGTCGTTGCTATTCATGATGGTCTATGGAAGCTCCTAACTCGCTGCTCTAGTGGCACAACTCCATAGTATAGGTCTCTCTAATAGCATATCTCCTCCCCGGCTCGCAGAACATAAGCATAACTAGCTCCCGTGTCCTTTGCTGCCTGCCTCCCTGCCCTCAGTGCCGTCTCAGCCTCTGTATAGGGCTAGATGGCCTGATCCCTCTCCCGCTTTGTGTCCCTCAGCTATCTCCTGAGCCTACCTATCTCCCTCTCCAGATCCTTGATCTCATTTGCCTGTCCTTGGTAGACCTCTCTCAACTCCAATAGCTCATCCTACTCCTCCTCCTCTCCCCCTATACCTGTGGCTGCTCATGCCCCTGTACCTATGGCTGCTCCTGTGGCTGCCCCTGCCCCTTTCCTCATCCCTGTTTCTATACTTGTCTGGGACCCTGTGCTGCTGGCACCTGTAATGTTAAACCACCTCGGCCTCTCACCACCCGAGCTTGTCTCTCCTCTCCACCCTCTCTCTGTGGAGCCACCCTCATCTCTCCTATCACACCCCGCCTCCTCCGTCGGCCTCTGCCTCCACCATCTCCATCATCATCCTCATCCCCCCCACCATCTCCATCTATCTGCTCCCCTGGGTCTATCAGGCGTGGAAATGGATGCTCCACCCAATATGCAGTATACTCTGCATCCATCCCTGCATCCTCTATCTTTGGCCACACATCCCAAGGCAAGGGCACCATCTCTACCGACTGCATCACTACTTGATCATATGATAACAACGGCCCGAAGTGTGCCTGATCTCTCACCGTCCGAGCATACATCCTGGAACCCCGTGGCATCTGCTGAATTCTGCCGAACTGCCTACAAACCCTGTCAACCAACTGCCTCTCCAATACATAGGGTGTCCTCCCAATCAGATACCTACTCCTGAAGGTGTATGGCAGCTCCACTGCATCATCCTCCCACGCCTCACACTCTCAGTACGACCTCCATACTATAGTGTTAATCTCATCAATGACCCTGCGCCAGTGCTCTAGTCTCTCGATCCGTGACTGAGATGTAATCATATCATATAAGTGAACAAAACTGCACCCATGGCCCCTACCTCTGAAATGAATCGGTCAGGTAACCTGTAGATGCTCATAAGCCCATACCTACAATAGTGTCACTCTACAGCCCAATCCTACGGATCCATGGTATACAAACTGATGAAGCTCATAATACAAGTGTGCCAACACGCACGGTCCCTAGGCATATCTGGTATGTTGTGTCACCAGTGTCTCCAAGGTACTCCTCCAGCCCACAACCAACCCTCATGTCACCCTATTTGGACACATGAACCCACTGATCACTCCTCCTAGCACTGCTGGTAATGCTAATCCAGTCTGTGTCATCGTATCCCACGCGAGATGTCCAGCCCTCATCTCTAGTCCTGGATCCTAAAACACTCGCCTCAGTGCATCCCTGTTTCCATCTCGATCATAGGGTATCAACTCCCCATCGATTGATATCCTCAAAATCCTATATACATCCTCTAGGGTGACTGTCATCTCACCCATCGACAAATGAAACGTGCATGTCTTAGAGTGCCATCTCTTAGCTAAAGCAGTCAGCAACCCCATGTTCGCCTGAAACTCAGGCACATGCAGAATAAATCATAGACCCATAACCTCAATTGCGGATTTTTCCTCAAATGTCAACTCTGGTCATAACCTCTGAGTTGATGTGAATCTCTCCTGTGACTCCAACATAGGTAGGTACTCCTGCAGTCAAACAAATCAACTTTGTCAGTTAAAGTGGCATTCCCTGTTCATCACAAAATGCTACTTTTTATCCTAAGTGCTTATGATACTCTATCCTAGTGACACACACTTTTCATCATAAAGTGTTGCTTCTATCCTAGTGGCATTCCCTGTTCATCACAAAATGCTGCTTTTTATCCTAGTGGTACTCACTGTTCATCACAAAGTACTACCTGTTTTTGCACTCCCTGTTCATCACAAAGTGCTGCTTATATTTACACTCCCTGTTCATCACAAAGTGTTGCTCATATTAGTACTCCTTGTTCATCACAAAGTACTATGTCTTGGTACTCACTGTTCATCACAAAGTGCCTCAATCTATCTTATCCTAGGGCCTCTACTTGAGTGTATCCTCTTGAGTAGTTTCCTTATTGGCAATGTATGTTCTATCATAGAATTGTCAATCCTAGCCCTATCTGCTATTCTAGTCTTCCCTAGAGGACCTGTTTGAGTGTATCCTCTCAGTAGCTTATCCAATGGACAGCATATGTTCATCACAGAACTATCGATTTGCCCTAGAAGACGTAAATGCAGATTTTTGACACAAACACGTCTTCATGACATAAACGCACTTACATACTTCATAAATGCGCCTGCTCTGCACAAACGCACCTGAAATACATAAATGTGCCTTCTCTGCACAGACGCGCTCACATAGCACAGATGAGCCTGCACAACATAGACACGCTCACATTTGACATAGACGTTGCTGAATTCATAGACGTGCTTGGCACAAACATAGACACGCCTAGCCAACCCAGACGCACTTGGGACCAGCACAGACACACCTTAGTGTTTTTTGACCTTGTTTGACATATTCTAAAACATGCATTTATTGCTCTACCTAACATGCATTAATGACAATATTTATTGTGACAAAGTACAAGGAGGTTTTGTGGTACTCACTGGCTCTCCTGCATCTGCTGGCCTCTGAAATCGGCGAATGCGATCGAATCTATGCACCAATGCCATCACTGCTGACTACTGCTACTCTATTCTCTCTCTGCACTCTGATCTCTTGGATGTGTGGATAATAATGAGGATGTATTCCCCTCGTGGTCTATTTTATAGACTGCCCTAGCCCTAGCCCTAGCCCTCGTTTCCCGAGTCAGTCTTCTTTATCCCGTGACTCTGTCACTCTATCCTATCCTGTCAGTCCATTCTAGCCTTTCTTTCTTATCGAGAGATTGTCTGCGATCTTTTCAGAACTTTTCATCCAATCTCTTGAGGGGGCATATCATTCCCATCTTGGGGCAACTTTGTATCAGTTCATATTATCTTCTTTGAAACAACGCAACAAGCTGCATTGTCTCAAAGAGGGGCAAAATGTAGACACCTAAAATTGTCCATTCTAATTATCTTAGCCTAATTCTTCTATTAATTAAATAAATCCTTATTTATTTAATTAATTCATTTATCCTCTTCTAGCCTTATTTCTCATTTAAATAAATACATTTGTTTATTTAAATTATCCTTTTCCCTAAATTAAATAAATATTTTATTTATTTAATTGATCCCACCTCTTCTATTAATTAAATAAATCTTTATTTATTTAATTAATTCATTAACCATTTCCACCTATGACACATGTCATTCATCTCTTAATTCATACACTACCTACCCTCTCATTATTTTCTTATCTTCTCTACCTACCCTCTAATCATAGCCGACCATTTATCTTTTACACCTCTCAATCTTATCCCTCCATTTCATATAGTGTCTTCTATATAAGGAGATGCTTCCTTCATTATCAAGCCCCCTGGACATATACATTCTAATCAAGCATCCTAGCATTCGATCTTTCATATGCGATCCTACTTGCAACCACATTTCCATTCTTTGTTGAGCTCTTGTGCACACAAAATCTGAGAGCAAATATATCAAGCAAGATCAATGGAGATAGGAAGAATGGAGATCCAAACCCTATTGGACATGTGATGGTATAATCTTTGTGATTTCATTTGATTTGCACTGTCTTAGGTAATCTTCATATGTTATGGTGGATCTTTGTTGTTGTTAGGCTAGGGTTTTGTGGTTGAATTCATTTAGTCTCTCAATATTATTGTTGTTATCCATTGTCACCGTACACAATTATCTCATTATTCTTCACTATGTCATTAATATTCATTATAATATTATTTTTCATTTAATCCATTAATATATACTATTATTAAATTCATTTTTCAAATCTCCTACACAGAAAATGCATCCTCTATTTATCATTTTCCCTCTATCCTATTTTCATCCACCTCACACATGTGGGATCAAATTCTCAAACCCTATTCTTTATCCCACATTTGCACCACAACTTGAATTCGACCCGAGGATGCCTATTTAAATAGAGCCCCTCTCCCATTTTGGGAACCACAACTTTTGCATTCAAAATCTGTTGCTTGCATCCATTTCTTGTATTTTGATAATTTTTCCTCAATCTCCATCATTCATAGCTTCTTGTGCTTGTGCTTTCTAAGAGCACTTATTATTTGAACACAATATCTTGATAGTAGGAGGGAAATGGAGTAGATTTCGTAGCATGCATGTGTGTTTTAGTTTGAATATTTGGTTTGCATGTGTGCTCTTTGCAAGTACCTCCATTGTTGATGTTGGAAGCTCTGAATCTAAGATTCAGTAGCCCGCTTCCCTCATCTACAATTGGCACGCCTGATGGGATATGCACAAGTATTTTTCAGTTTGGTAGGTTTTCGCTTGGTAGAAGTAACTTTGTTTGAATTTGCAGGAAGGAAGGTCATTGGATGCTCAATTCGTGGAGTTGAATGACCTTGTTTTTTTGTTTGAACAAATCTGTTTACGCATATATTGCAATCATGGTGACATTTCATTGAGGCATTTTCTAAAATAGTTATGCCTTGTTTATGTTCTTACCTTTTGCATTGTCTTGCATAAATATCTTCGCTGGCAACATTTTTTATCTGTTAATATCTTGGCTTGAAATGTTTTCTTTTTGAATTTGCACTGGTCATTGTTCAAATGTATATGTTCATTGTCTCTGACTGGTGTGTATCCCTTAGCCGGGACATGTTTGGATGCTAAATGCTTTTTCCTGAAACGTATTTAAAAGCTTGCAATTATGGAAACATTTTTCTGCCATCTATTTAACGACCAATCTCCTCTTTGCTAATACGTTTTTCTACAAAGCATACTGTTTAGTGATAACACGTACTTCAGCTTCACTAAATCTTGTCAAGTGCCTTTACCATTGCATGCACATTCTTAGCTATTAAAAATAGAAACGATTGACTATCACATGCATTTTCCATGCTTCCACATTCGACATACTTTATGTGCCCAAAATCTTGTTTAGTTTTAAGTTTTAGTGTTTCTTTTAATATTTTATGTATCTCTCTTTTTTATTTAGTCTTAGTTTTTAAATTAGTCTTTTAGTTTAGTCTTACTTTTAAATTAGTTTTACTTTTTTTTTTTTTTTAGTATTTTAATTTTTGGTTTTAGCTTCTTTTTTAATATTAGTATGTAGGTTTAGTTTTTAATTGTTAATTAGATATAGTTTTTAAATTATTTTTAGTTTAGTTAGATTTTAATCTTGTAATTTAGAATTAGTTAGATCTTTTTAGGTAAGTTTTTTTTTAAAAGAATTAGAAATTAGATTTTAAAATTTTAGTTTTTTAAGGATTTTAGATTTTTAGATTTTTTTTTTAAAAGCTATATTTAAGATTTAGTTTTTAATTAAATTTTTAATTTGTTAATTTAGATTTTTTTTTCAATTAGTTAGATTTAAATTTTGTTAATTAGATTAGCTCATTTTCAATCTAGTTAATTTGTTTTGTTTTAGATTAATTTGTTTTAGACTAAAAGGTTTATTTTAGAGTTGGACTAGTTAATTTTTTCATTTAGATTAATTTGTTTGTTGTGCTTGTTTGGTGTGTTTGTCTTGATCTTAAAAGCTGATTTTTTGAATTTTGGCTTGTGCAGGTTCCTTCTTGTGGCATTCATTTTCGCTTACCAAAGACAATATTTTTGAAAAACTACTAATGACATTTGATGTAGGACGAATGTCGAAGAATTTGTGATTTGAAAATGATTGTTTGATTTTTAGATTAAATCACACTTCAATTGGTGCTTTAAAACTAACCAGTGTCTTTTGTGTCTTGAGTAATAGGCTCTTTTTGTGTTACCTTTTAGAGGGTCTGCCTCCTGAGAAGCCCTTGAAGCTCAGTGAGAGGGAACGACCCAAGTGGTAATGAGGCTAAGGCCAAGCCCATCCAAGCCACTATAAATAAATGTGTATGTGAGGAAACTTGCAAGCAACAGGTGTCGATGTGTCATACCGATGTATATCTCCCTTAGCATCCATGTGATGCGTAAAAACCTGCAAGGGTTGGGAGGCCTCTTTAATTTGAGTGAAACGCTACATGTATGGCCACATGAACAAGTGCCCTTACTAAAAGCCCCTTGTTTTAGAAGCCAAAAATATTCTAGTTGTTGGTACAAGAGGTCGGACCTCTCATGTCGTCTCACATTCTTACAGTTCTTAGTAGAGATACAAAGTTCGCCATGGGGAGTTTTCATGGGGACTAATGCCTGGCTGCCCCGGAGAAGTGAGTGTCGTGGATTGGAGCCAGTAGGGTCAAGCATCTAAGTATCCGCTTTGAGCAAGCGTAGTTGGGGAAACCCAAGTGAGATCCAACATCTATTGCCCTAGCCAGCCTTAAAATTGTGCTTGAATGTGTTTTTATTTCAAAATCAAACAAACATTTTATCTATCATGTTTTTGAGTGTGTGCAAAACCAAAAAAAACATTTCACAATCAACACCACACTTGATTTTTTTACAAAAACCTTGGCCTAAACTTTCAAGTATCCACCCACGTTGTAAAATGAAAACTTTGCAAAACAACATTATCATTGAAACATTGAACCTGTGTTCTCAAAATAAATCATTTAAAATCTCTCGAGACATCATTTTTCCAGTGTCGATCTTTAAGGTTCTTGCATAGTCGCAACATCACAACTTTTAGGACCTTGCATTCCACCCTTAGATCATACCATTGCATACTTCCTTTAGGTCTTATCCTTGCATCACATCTTGAGGTTCTACCATTAGGTCAAACTTTTGCATACCACCATTAGGTCAAACCTTTTCATAGCACCCTTAGATCAAAATTTTGCATAACCTAACATCATTTTATTAGGACACATCCTTACACACCTTCATTAGGTCATACCTATATTATTTCACATCCCCATCTCCCTTTAGGACTTAATCCCACCTCTTGCATACTTCAATTAAAATTCTAAAAAACCCAAAAACATTGCTTTCACTTAGGATTTCTTGTCTTAGGTATGACATCAACTTTCAATCATCAATCACCCTTATCACTGGAGGTGCATCTTCCTTTATTTAGGGAGTCTATCAGTGTCTTTGAGTTGGTATTTCACTTGGAGTTCATCATATCCTATCATAGCAGACCCTCTCTTTGATCACTTATCCTTGTGCCTATCCATCATAGCACAAGTCAAACCTCACATTGTAAATATTTTCAGACCTAGAGTATCCTTAGTCCTTGCATCAAACATTATTCATCCTCATATCCCATTTAGGGTCTACCTACACATAACTTTCCTATCATATAAATCACATTTTGAATCAATCCTTTAGCATGGATTACATTTTGTATTGATCCTTATCATATCCCAATCTCACCTTCCTATCACATAGTTTGCACCTTGATCTTTGCCTTGATCCTTTGTTACATCTTAATCTAACTCATATCATATAGTTCCCCCTTTGCACTTTAGGGTTTGCATCATACCTTAAGTCTCATTCATCGTCATATCCATAAAGCTTAGGTCAAAGATAAGAACAATCGCATATGTCTTCTAACTCAAGAATAAAAATGTTTCAAAATCATATATTTCAAGATGTAGACAACCTTATTGATTTTGATGAAGAAGAACACATTAGCGTTGCAACTAGTGAAACAAGTGAAACGAACGATGAATAAATAACTCATTCTACCATTGACAAAGCGTTTCATGATCATATTTACTAAACTTCTTAAAGAGGTGGTTAAACGTGATCCACAAACATACTTCAAGCCTTTGCTGACGAGGAAATTAAATAGCCACCTAATTTTGACATATCATTGCTCACAATTAAGGACAAACCGAGACATAGTCAAGCTAAACCTACAAGGATAAATAATGAGGAGAGGATAAAAGATCATAGACCTTTCTATTTACAACTAGGATACAAGAGATCTATGAAAACATCAAAACCTATGCCTACCAATGATCCTGTTTTTTATGAATTAAGAGCATTGATATAAGAATTGGACACTCTCAAGAATAAGAAGGCATCATCACACAATTTTTCTATTGAGGACATATGTCCCTATCCTTTTGATCCGAGTATTTCGATGCCACCTTTTCCTAGTCATAGGGGAATACCAAAACTGGACAAGTACAAAGGAAAAGGAGACCCTAAAGATCACTTGAGAGACTTTTGCGCTGTCACCTTATAATTTGCAGTGGATGAGACATAACTTATGAGACTATTTTCTCGAAGTCTTAAAGGAATCCCTATGGAATGGTTCTACCGATTACCTCTAACTATCAAATCTTTCCAAGAATTGGTTTGTAAGTTTGTCTCAGACTATGCTTACAACTGCGAAATGAGGTGACCATGATGGACCTCTTCAAAAAAAACAAAAACAAGGAGAATCCTTCGTATCATTTTTGCAAAGATGGAGACATTTGACAAAAAGAGCACCTTATGACATTCCTGATGAGCAACTTGTTGACCTCTTTTGTTGCAATTTAAGCAAGGAAATTGGAAGATAACTTCACCTCAAGTGTTTGGACACCTTTGATGAGGTTATAAACATAGGATTCCACATTAAACAAACCCTTATTAATGATGTTACTATAAAGATAAATGATGATAAAGATCACAAAGGATTAAGTTCAAACCATAAAACACCCTTTTGGGATAAGAATAAGAATGTGGTTAATGATGAAGTTATTGATGCAATTTTTTTTAAAACATCATCACCTGTTTACAACCTTAAGGGTTCATCCTCAGACAAAGGAAAAGAAAAATAAAGAAGCTTCCCTAAACAAAATTTTATACCATTGGGACAACCGCTTGAGTCAACATTGAAAGAACACCTTGAAAATAATCTTATAACATTGCCAGAGATAAGGGAATACAATCCTCAAGTTAAACCCCCATGGTGGAATGATGATCACTTTTGTGACTACCATAGACACAAGGGTGATAAGGCTAAAAGTTGCAAAAAACTCTGACATGTGATACAAGATCTTCTTGATGAGGGAAAGATTTCAGTTGATGGACATGCTCCTTCTGGTAACTCTGATCATGAGATATTCAAAAACCCTTTCCCTAAGCATGGCAAGGATAAAGGGAAGGCCCCTAAATCTGGTGATGGAGTGAATTATACCAATGATAAATATGACTATACCATAAACAACATCAGTGAGGTCGATAATCATGTGAACACTTTTATCATAAAGGGAAAAGAAACTGATTGTAATGTTACCAACCACAGAGGCACATTTATCCTTAAGGGCCCTAATTCTAAACCCACTACACCATCTTTGCAATACAACCTTATAGAGCATTTAGGGAAGACACCTGCACAAATTTCTATACTTGATTTGTTACACTTATCCCTTGAACATAAATCTATACTTGATAAAGCGCTCGCTACCACTACTGTGCCTACATACCTACATGTAGATCAATTTCAAGCTATGGTAGGACATATTGCCTCTGCTCATACCCTCACTTTTACAGATAATGATGACTTATCCATGCAACAACCTCGTAATGCACCCTTACACATTGAAGTCCTTGTCCATAGAGTTAGGATCCAACAAGTTATGATAGATAGAGGAGAAGATCTAAATATTTGTACTCTAAAATTGATAAGAGAGCTGGGGTCTAATGAAAATGCATTTGATCCAAAGAAAACGATTATGATAAAGGAATATGATGAAGAGGAACACTCATCTAAGGGATCAATTACCTTTCCTATTAAAGTAGGACCTGTGGTGAAGGATGTGGTTTTCCAAGTCCTTGATCTCCCCTTGACCTATAACATTCTCCTTGGATGACCCTGGATCCATGAAATAGAAGTTGTACCTTTTACCTACCATCAATGTGTCAAATTTGTGAACAATAGTATCAAAGTAGCTATACTAGGAGATACAAACCCTTTCATGTATTGCAATAATATGAGTTCTAAGATTGAATCCATCATTCCTAGTAATTGTGAAGCACCTACTTCCCAAGCATACATTGATTTTGAATCCTTAATACCATCCACCTCCTAATCCAATGAATCTGAGATAAAAATAAAAGTAAAAGACCATGGAGTAGGGAATATTATATAAGTCATGCCATCTGCAATGGAAAGATACCTTTGTCCCCTCGCACTTATAGAAAACCACAAATGAGTAAAACCACATCAAACACCACTACTATAGTTTGCAAACCTACTATTTTCAAAAAATGAGGAGCTTTGTATGATGAAATGGAAGAAGAGGATCTTCTGAGATGGTTATACAAAGATGAAGATACAAAGAAAGAAGAGATTGCAGAACCTAAAGTCAAAATACTAGCTGAGCAATATGGAAAGGGACTGAAGATAATGAAATGATATGGTTATGATGGTCATAGTCCACTTCGTTTAAACAAACAAGGTATACTTGAACCAATCAAACCCGATGGAGGACGTAAGGTTCCTGGTTTAGGGTATGATACATAGAAAGATAAGACCTTAAGTACTAAGAGTAACTCGCGTGAGGTAGGGGAGTCTTCTAATGAAACATAGACTGACGAGGAAGGTACCATCGATGACTGTGACAATTTCATTGATATATATGACTATGATTCTATTTGTACCCTTGAGCCTATTCATAACCTTGAACCTAACAATTATCCTTTACCTCTTATTTACCCACAACTTATTGATTGGCACCACGAGGGACAACCCCAGTTAGATGTTTTTCAAAACGATGAGGCAATCGGAAACTTTCTTGGAGCATGAAGTGATTTACCCTTTGGAGATCATAGAGCTGTATTCACCATAGAACTCAACGGTGTAGATTAATTTGGAGAAGGTGTCAAGTCTTTCAGTAAAAGAAAAAAGGAAAATATCAATAGGTCTTCTAGTAAAAACTGTTCTACAACGCTATTAGACCCGGAAAAAAGTAAAAATAAAGGACGTATCTAAAGGTGAAAACCTGTTTGAGGCACCTAAGGATGAAAGGCTTGACACACTTCCCCTACCATTAGACCATGAGAAGTCATCTATGTTAGTGGAAAAGATAGTACCAATAAACTTGGGCACAAAAGACAGTACTCCTGAAGAGAGAATAGAGAATATCTAGTTTTATAAGGAAAGACGTGTTAGTTTTGCATGGTCCAATGCAGACATGGCCGGACTTGACCCTGATTTAGTTATACATCACTTGCCTTTACCACCGGGGGGAAAACCTATCAAATAGATTTTGAGAAAAATGCACCCTAATGTGGCACTATTGGTAAAGATAGAATTACGAAAGTTACTAGATGCTGGATTTATAAGACCTATTGACTATGTTGAATGGATTTCAAACTTGGTACCAGTTTCAAAACCTGATGGGAGTGTCCATGTTTGCACAGATTTTAGAGATTTTAATAAAGCTTGTCCTAAAGATGACTTCCAACTTCAAAATATTGACGTGATAGTGGATTCCACAACAGGACACGAGATGCTAGCCCTCCTAGATGGGTTCTCGAGCTATAATCAGATCAAAATTGCTCCTGAGAACCAGATCAAAATAACATTCACTTGTCCTTGTTGGCATATGAAGATGTTGATGAGATGAGAAGATGACTAGTAAAGTTATTCTTGGCATAACTTGTAAAGTTGATGGAGATTGTTGGCTAGATGATGATGATAAGTTGTTTGATGACTTTTATTGTGTTTTAATTGATGGAAACCATGTTTGTTGAATCATCTAAGTCATCTAGGCCTACTAGTATAGCCTAACGGGTAGAGGAATGTGTTAGACAACAAAATTGTTAAGTTGTAGCAAACCGGTAAGCAAGAACAATGCGATGATCAAGATATCGGTATAGAAGATTGGTGAAGAGTTAGATGTTGTAGTTTTATAGGAGTTTTGAAGATAGGAACATGCATCTATGTTCCACACCACATCATAAAATCCAGTATATTGAGAGAGTTATGATTTATCATAAACTTTGTGAAGAAGAATATATACAGGTAACAAATCTTTTGATCAGTAATGTTTTTTGGTTTGGCGGTGGATCTTATCATGTTTATAACTTAGTGATGATGTGTTAGAAACCATGTGTAATGATAAGATGGTGTTTGAGCGCATACAAGGATCAGATTTCTTGGGAAATAATAAAGTGCTTAGTAGAATGTGACAAGGGTTTGATGACTTATCAAATCAATGTGTAGTGATGAGCGATGATCATTCAAGAGTAGAAATTGTCTTGAAATTTATTGTAATGATTTGTAATGTAATCTGGTGGATTTTTTTGCCACGCTTATTGAAAATTCATTGTATTTTGAATGTAGTTAGGGTTATATAACCGACCTAGTTGAAAAGTGTATTTAGGTCAAGTTTGAGAAGAGATTTTGTGTCGGTGATTTGAGAAGAAGAGTGTGTCAAACCAGATTGAAGTGTCTGCATGTGTGTAGCAGAGTTGAGATGAAAAGGATCTGTACTAGCAAGCAAAGAATTGTTGTGATCAGATCATTTGCCCTATTGTTCTCTAACAGTTACAACAGTTTGAAATCCCTTAACCAGGTAGATCCTAACAGGTCTTATTTGTAAATCCCTTCATCGGGTGGCTCATTAACTTGAGTTTAAAATCCTCTAATAAGGTTACTCCTGTAAAGTGGAAAATCGCAATCGAACCCTAGTTGCTCTCCCCTCTTCCAACTCCAATGAGAGAGAAGGGAGATTCACTAGGGTTGATGGTTTTCACTTAGGGGAGAGACTTTAAATTCAAAAGAGGGGTTGAAACCCACAAGATCCAATCCCACACAATGCAAGATTGGATGCTAAGTGTGTTTCAAGGGTTAAGAAAGCAAGGCTACCCTCTTTTGTAAAGAATGTTGATAGAAGAACTAAGCTAGGAATGCATGGAAAGTGACAAAGATTCGCTTATAAACTGAGATAGGGATATAGGATGAAGCTGCGGACCTGGAATTAGCAGTAAAATGTCGATACGGCGCTATCCTGCAAATTTGAACAAAAATTGTCAGGACGATGGCGCCCGGCGCCACGGTCCTCCGAAAAATCCGCGAAACGAAGGGGGATCTGTTCGTCTTTGCACAAGGATTCCAGATCTTCAATTTCAGCCGCGTACCTGCAACCTACACACAGAAAAGCGAATACGATTGGGGGGTTAGGGATTAGGGGTTTGCCTTTAGGTCAAACCCCGGTTTTGGAATTAACCAAGAAATGAGCAAGTGCTGTAAATGTAAATGTTTGTAATGTAAAACAAGTACTAATACCTTGTTGTAAGGATGTTTGTATCCTTATGTGCGAAGGTATAGATGTTGTTGTTTGTTGTATGTTGTATGTTGTAGCATGTAATGTGTTGTAAGTGATCTCCTCTTCAATGGTTGAATCCTTGTCTTGAATGCAACACTTAGCCTTGAATGGAGACTTAGAAGGAATGCTTGAATGCTTGAATGCTTGAGTATAGTTTCCACGCTTGTACACATATGTCCTTCTTACATTTCCTCTACCCAAATGGGAGAGAAAAATGGAGTTTATATACTTGTCATTTAGGGCTGATAGACTGATTTTCCCGACCTTAGGCCGACCAGGAAAGATAATTTTCCAATTTGCAAACATAAAGACCCGAAGTCCAAAAGAGACCGGGCCCAAAATAGGACCCAGGGACCAGGGCGCTGGGCGCTCTGGTCCCACCTCCCGAGACAGCAGGGTGCAAAGGAGGTTCAGGCCAGGGTGCAAGAAAATGCAGTTTTTGGTGTCATAATCAGGTTTCGGGGTCTCCATTTAGGTTGCGTGTTGCGTCGCCATCGTGAAGACCAAAATGCAGTCGAAATTGCAAGTGTCGCAATTTTAGGATGCTACAACTCCTAATAGGGTAGAGCTCCTAACAGGGCTAAGGTAAAATCCCTTCACTGGGTGACTCCTAATAGGGTTTGCTCTTAACCGGGCATATTATAAAGCTCCTAACCGGGCTAGGCCTTTAACAAGGCGCATTCCAAAAGACTGCAAACATTTTGTGGGTGCTAATTCCCACCGTGGTTTTTCCCATTTGGGTTTCTATGTGAAAAATCTTTGTGTTCATGTGGTGATGCATTATTGATATGTGGATTTGATATCTTTACTTTATTTGCATGTTGATGAACACTTATGTGTGTGGTTGATAAATCAGTTTAATGGATTGTTTGAGTAGTTACCAATAATATTTTTGAAATATTGCAGAATTGTTTAACTATTGATTCACTCCCCCCCCCCTCTCAGTAGTTACTAGATCCTCATAATAACAATTGGTATCAGAGCACTAGGTCCTCTTTGTGCAGAAGCTTAACTATTTGAGGTAAAGATCTGAGATGATGAAGAAGGAGGGTCCTAAGTTCACAAAGGATAACTACATAATATGGAGTGACAGTGAAGATCTACATCAATGGTATGGGGCAACAATTCTGGGAGCATGTTGTTAATCAATATTCACCTCCTACCGATACTTTGACTACAGATCGGCTTAAGGAACATCAAGAGAATATTCAAGCATTGGAAGCCATTGTAAGTACACTTTCTGATTCTAAGTATATTGATCTCCATGGTCTTAAAATAACTTATGAAGTTTGGGAAAAGTTGAAGTTGATTTATGGTGGAGATGAGTATGTGCAAAAAGCTAAAGAAGAAAGCCTAAGAGGCAAGTTTGAAGACATGAAGATGATGGAAGGTGAGAACATCACCCATTATGGACAAAGAATAAAAGAATTAGTTGGAGGGATCAAAAGTGTTGGTGGAACCATAACAAAAGACACAGTGGTAAGTAAAATGCTAAGAACCTTATTGCTTGCTTATGCTATTAGAGTATTTGCTATCCAAGAATTGAGGCCACTCAGCAAAGATAAAGTTATAGTTGATTCTTTGATAGGAAAGCTTACTAATTTTGAGTTGAATAGCTTTGACAATAGTGTACCTAAAGTAGAATCTTCTTTCAAAGCATCAGTATCTAATGCATTGGTAAGAAAAGGAAAGGATGTCTATAGGTCAAGTCATCATGGCCATGGTAATGAAGAAGTGGATGGTGAAGATAACTTGATGGAAATTAAGGCTTTATTGGCAAAGAAACTTCCTAGAGGCATCAGTAAGTACAAAGGCAAACTTCCTCTTAAGTTCTTCTCATGTAACAAGATATGACATATTGTTGCTAACTGTCCTAACAACAATAACTGTCCTAACAACGATAAAAAGGAAAAGTTCAGAAAGTATAAAGGAAAAGGTAAGAAACAATGTTATGTTGCAGTAAATGAAGGTGTTACCGATGAAGAATTTGAGGATGAAGATAATGAGAAAATTATTTTTGTAGCAGTTAAGGAAGATCTCTCTGACAAGAAAGCTTTAGTATCTCATATTGACAACAATGATGAGTGGGTCATTGATAGTGGTTGCTCACATCACATGACTGGTGACAAAAACAAGTTTATTTCATTTGAAGAATTTGATGGTGGAGTAGTGCGATTTGGCAACAATACACCATGCTCGGTAAAAGGTAAAGGTTCAATTTCTTTAAATGGAAAAATTAATGTTGATGATGTGTATTGGGTTGAAGGATTGAAGCATAACTTGTTGAGTGTTGGTCAGCTAAATGATAAAGGTTATCATCTGGAGTTCAAGAATGGAGTGTGTAGGATTTTAGGAAGCAAAGGAGAACTGATTGCTACTGGTAAACAGATAAAAGGTAATATAGGTGCTAAGGAAAAATCAACTCTACAGCTCCCAAGGATCACCTACATGCAAACCTGTCACAAAATGAGAGAAACAAAAACACCAAAGTCTGAAGAGCTGATCAATCAAAGATGGAAGGTTATGTCCAAAAATAGGAATGAAAGAGTATCCATATTTTAAATGATCCATCTCATCGAAATGCATAGGCAATCAACCACTACATCTGCCTAGTACATAGGAACAAATAATGAATACATAACTCACTCCAACTAACCAAGGACGCATTAGAACCAACAACCAATAAAAGAAACCCCCCCCATAATGCTGACAATGGAGAGGTGATAGGTACACTAAAACTGAATACCAAGAAAAACTGCATGATGAAGAACCAAGATTATCGAGAGTGCAGCAGAATGTACAAAAACATATAAAGGCTAGTGTCGTGGAAGGAACACTCACTTGACACACATCATGAGGCTAATGTCATGGAAGGAACACTCACATGACAAAGGTAGATGGTAAAAAAAGGCAAACATCAAACCCCCCATGGAATTTTATAATGGAGTGCGAGTACAATAAGGCACAAGATGTGCAAGATCCCAAGCATGCAAAGCATAATGGCACTTTATCTCAGTGCATTTGCAAAAAGGAAAATGCTTACAAAATGATGTATACAATGCTCAAAGAAGACAAAAGGCTGGAAATAAATAATGTTTTGTTAAATAATTGATTAATCCCAAAGACATTGAGAGAGGGGGGGGGGGGGGTGAATCAGTGTCTGACCGGTAAATGAAAGATTTAAACTTATTTACAATTGTGTAACTGAGATTAATATGTCGGTAAGCAAACAATAATGCAGTAAAGAGAAATAAAGGAATCAACATCAATGCACACCATAACACAAATATTTTGGCGAGGAAACCTGGTAAGGGAAAAACCTCAGTGGGATTTGTGACCCACAATATTTACTCACTGGCCATATGAATAAATATTACAAGTACATAAGGGGCCTGCACATGCAGGAAGGCCAACTACCTAGAGCTCATTGCTCAACAAAAAAAGTGGATTCTCACTGACTACAACATCATACTGATGTAAACATAAAAATTAACTCTCACAACTTGCATCAAAATGCTGGATGAGTTCGTTGTTCTGCTTTGTCTGATACCGGTTCTACCTTTGCTAAAAACCCTAGCCGGTATGCTATCAAATGATTCTGCTTATACATAATAGTCTTCACTCTTCTCTGCTTCTTATTCACTCCAAAATGAACACATCAAAATGCATATACAACTATTCGCTATCATATCCTATATATATCTCTATCTTATCTCATATAATCGCTTACTTGTTTTTAAATGACCTACAAGAGCTGATAAATATACGAGTCTTTACAATACAACATGTGGGCCATACAATTATAATTTACATTACAATTTATTTTGCATGAAGAATATTTATTGTCAAGTTGGCCTGGAATGCTGGTATATTCTTTTGCCGGAGTAAATTGGATGCCGGTGTGAATAAGCCTTGTTGTATTTGTCGGTGCCGATAGGTGAGGTCTATGGGTGGTTGATCATGTGGAACCTTGTTGCCATCAATGACAACATCCATCCTTCTCATTTGAGTGTATAATGCCAACATTATTATCCACAATGTGATAACTCTAACACCCCCCCTTAAGATGAACTTAGGGAGTAGCTAAAAAATACATGTAAACAAAATGCATGAAAGTAACAATGGGTCCCGACAACTAGGCTTGATGAGGTACCCAAGTACAAAATATCTCTCAAAACAGGAGAAAAGGAGAAAACCTCATGGAAAAAATTCCTCTCCTAAAGAGAGAAATACAAGTGAAGGAATGAAGAAGCCTCCAAAAAAGAGAATGTCCCAGAAAAAAGGAACCAAGGATGAACATGAAGAACACCACTGAAGCATGAAGCTGCATACACTGTCCAAGAATAACTGTTGATCTGAAGAACCTTTACTGAAATAGAAGATGACCAGGTAGAGAAGACTATAATCTACACGAGTGCCCTCAAATAACACTACTCGAATCAGATGGCAAACAAAGGCAAACAACTAAACTCGAAGATACAGATGGCAAAAACACCAAAGTCTAAAGAGTTGATCAATCGAAGATGGAAGGTTGCCTCCAAAAATAGGAATGAAAGAGTGTCCATATGGTAAATGATCCATCTCACCAAAATGCATAAATAACCAGCCATTGCATCCGCCTAGTACATAGGAAGAAATACTGAATACATAGCTGTAAGGAAGTTAAGTAGCGGAAACAACTTCCTACACTAACTTTGAGAGGAGGGTAATGCAAAAATTTTTCAGATCATTACAACAGTTACAGAAAATAGAAATAGATATAATAGCAATCATACCACAACACAATGATTTACGTGGGGAAAACCCTTTCGGGAGAAAAACCCCACCCTCCAAAAGCAGCTCAATATTTTATTCAGCAATAAAAAACAGATTACAAAATACTTGCAGAGCAAGCTCTTCGCAGGAGTACCACTAATCAGAGATTCAGAGGCAACTCAATAGCCATAAGACTCTTACACACAACCTCTATCTCACACACCTCATAAATAGGAGATACAATACAAGAAACCGTCAAACGGTATTACAAAACCATGGGCTAAAACCACCCAATAAGGTGTAGCCGACCTTATCTCCCTTCTAGATGCCCTATGACATGTTAAAGCACACATCAACACGTGTCGCTCCCTTTTACAGCTCATTTATGTATTCGATACAAATTATTTTTCCTATTTCAGGAGTACAAACTTTCGGAGGCCATAACTTGAGAACCGGGTGTCCGATTGACGAACCGTTTGAAGCGCCGGAAAGCTCGCGAAGTGCTCTATCACCTCGTAACCCGCTTCACCGGTTACGGCAACTTTTCAGGGCGTTTCGGAGCCTCTAAAGTCCCCAAAATTAAGTTTAAATATTTTATTGCACCCCTCCAAGACGAAAACTTTAATATCTTCAAAACTAGCTGTGACCTTGCGACGCAACTTTACCGGAATGCTTATCTAGCCAACTAGAAGCTTCAGGGAGAGTTTCGCACCATTTCGTGCTCAAATAAAAACTTACTATAAATAGTAACCTCGCATAAATGCAAGGTTGAGACACCATTTTTCCCAACAAATCTCCCACTTGTCGAACACCTTGCATGAGCGGAAGGGAATGTCAACACAATGAATCAATTGCTAGGGGCCATAAGGCCCATAGACTCTGAACACCATCTGAACTTCTCTGTGCTCACAGCCTTAGTTAAAGCATCTGCAACATTCATCAAAGTGTCCACCTTAACCAGCTTCACCCTACCATCTTCGACCATATCTCTAACAAAATGATACTGAACATCAATATGTTTGGTCCGGGCATGAAATGTCGGGTTCTTAGCTAGGCTAATTGCACTCTGACTGTCACAGTTTACTGTCACTGTACCTTGTTTTATTCCAATATCCAAACACAGTCTCTTAAGCCAAATGGCCTCTTTACAAGCATGAGTAGCTACCATATACTCTGCTTTAGTAGTGGATAAAGCAACCACAGCCTGTCGCTTACTCATCCAACTAATTGCACCACCAAACAAAGTAAACACATAAGCACTGGTGGATCTTCTGCTATCAATATCACCTGCCCAATCTGAATCTACATAACCATGGATATCAAGGGAAGTCATGTCTCCAACTGAATTACCATGATAACACAAAGAATACTTTGAAGTACCCTTCAAATATCTGAAGACTCTTTTGACTGCATCCCAATGAACTCTACCAGGATTAGACATATATCTAGAAAGTACTCCCACTGCTTGGGCAATATCTGGTCTAGTACAGACCATAGCATACATCAAGCTTCCAACTGCACTCTGGTAAGGCACTCTGCTCATGTCTTCCATCTCCAATGGGGATGTAGGACAATCTGAAACAGATAGTTTCGTTCCAACTGTAAAAGGAACACTCAATGGTCTACAATTCTGCATGTTGAACCTCTGTAACACTGAATTCACATACTTACTCTGGCCTAGCCATAGCTTTCTGTTCGCCCTATCTCTTCTAATTTCCATCCCAAGAATGTGCTTTGCTGCACCAAGATCTTTCATTTCAAATTTAGCAGCGAGCTGAGACTTCAGTTCTGAAATCATACCTTTCCCTTTACCAATGAATAACATATCATCAACATACAATGCAATGAATAAGAAATGATCACCATAAGATTTATAATAAACACAGTGATCTGATTTAGAACGTTCAAATCCCAAACTCAACACATATGTATCAAATTTCTGGTACCACATCCTAGGACTTTGTTTGAGGCCATACAAAGATTTCTTCAATTTACAGACCAAATTACTTTTGCCTTTCACCACATAGTGCTCCGGCTGTGTCATATAAATATCTTCCTCCAAATCACCATGAAGGAAAGCAGTTTTCACATCCATTTGCTCAACCTCTAAATCATAAGCAGTAGCAATAGAAAGCAAAAATCTAATGGACGTCATTTTTGCAACAGGAGAAAATATCTCACCGTAATCAACACCCTCAACTTGAGAGTAGCCTTTTGCAACTAACCTTGCTTTATACTTTTCAATGCTTCCATCTGAACCAATCTTTTTCTTGAACACCCATTTACAACCAACAGGTTTTCGTCCTTCAGGCAATGGTACAAGATCCCATGTATCATTCTTTTTCAAAGCTGCCATTTCTTCCTCCATAGCAATCTTCCAGGATTCTGCATCATTCATACCTAATGCCTCTTCTATAGATTTCGGTTCATCCACACTAGTATTCAGAGCAAAAATACATCTCCAATCATCAGGTGAATACCTTTCAGGTGGTTGTCTATGTCTTGTAGACCTTCGAACAAGCTGAGTTGGAGGTTCTTCCTCCTCTTCTGAAGATTCAGAGCTAGACGAGCTCTCCTCAAATTCTTGCCTATCTAGGGGTCTTGATTCAACTCTTTCAGGTGTAGAAGGAAGTTGAATCACATCTTCTTTTTTAGTCTGTTCTGGCTGCAATGTAACAGAAGGAGACTTAATTTCTCTAAAAATAACACTTCTACTGTGAATTACCTTTTGTGCAACAGGGTCCCAAAGCTTGTATCCTTTCACACCATAACTATACCCGATGAAGATACATTTCACAACCTTGTTCTCCAACTTTGTTCGCTTCTCTTTTGGCACATGTGCATATGCCTCGCAACCAAAAACTCTAAGATGTCTCAATGAAGGCTTGTGACCTGACCATGCTTCCATAGGCATTTTATCAACAAGAGCTGATGTAGGAGACCTGTTAATCAGGTAGCAAGCAGTGGCAACAGCTTCAGCCCAAAACTTTTGTTCAAGACCAGCACCACTCAACATACTCCTAGCCTTTTCCATCAGTGTCCTGTTCATTCTTTCTGCAACTCCATTCTGCTGTGGAGAATACGGAGTTGTCTTCTGCCTGTTAATTCCACAGTCTTTACAGAATCTATCAAAATCATTAGAGCAAAACTCACCGCCATTATCAGTTCTCAAACATTTTATTTTCTTTCCGGTCTGCAACTCAACCATTGCTTTAAATTCTTTAAAACGACTAAAAACTTCAGATTTACTCTTTAGAAAATAAACCCATGTCCTTCTACTAAAATCATCAATAAATGAAACATAATATGTGGATTTTCCAATCGAAGAGACATCTACTGGACCAAACACATCAGAATGGATAAGATCCAAAACACCACAAGTTTTATGAGAACTCGAGTAAAACTGAACGCGGTTTTGTTTTCCATAAATGCAATGCTCATAGAAATCAAAGTCAAGGTTACAGTCATTCAAACCTTCAACAAGGTTTTTATTTTTCAAGGTGCTTAGACCCTTTTCTCCAATGTGGCCAAGTCTCTGGTGCCATAACATAGTCTTCTCTGCAGGTAACTTTGCTTCAGACGAAAGAGCACCCTTACGTACCCAAAAACCATTTCCATCTGCTGAAGGTGAAACCTTCAAATCTTCCAGTGAAGTATCCACAGATTTGCTTTTTACAGAAGTGCTATTACACTCAACAGTGTATGCTTCAAACTTATACAAAGTGCCAAACCTGACACCTCTAGCAACTACCATAGCACCCTTAATCATCTTACATCCTATTTCAGAAAAGACTACCTGCACACCCGCATCTATCAGTTTGCTCACAGATAACAGGTTTCGTTTTAATCCAGGGATATGCAGCACACCATTAATCCCTTTTATTCTACCATCAGAAAACCTGATTCTAACCTTACCTCGACCAACAATGTCTAGAGGTGAATCATCACCCAAGTACAACTTACCTCCATTAAATCCTTCATATTCAGAAAACCAATCTCTATTGGAAGTCATATGAAAAGATGCACCTGAGTCAATTAGCCAGGCATCATTACCTACATGAGTCGCCAAAGCCGCAATAAATGCATAGCCATCTTCCTTGTCGGACTCAGAATCAGAATCGAACTTTTTCTTTTTCTTCTTCTTTTCTTCTTTGCAGTCCTTACGGATGTGACCCGGTTTACCGCAATTCCAGCAAATGACTTTGGACTTTCCAGGAGATTTCGATCTCCCTTTGGATTTGGACTTGCTGCGCTTCTCATTCTTCTTGCCTTTCTCCTTAGGTCTTCCACGAACGGTTAGGGCTTCCTTTGAACTGATGGATACCTTCCTTCGCATCTCTTCACCGAGTAGGGCACCCACCACGTCTTCAGATTTCAAAACAACAGAAGTACTACCGATAGCCATAACAAGAGAATCCCACGAATCAGGCAAAGAACAAAGCAAGATCTGACATTTCTCCTCCTCGTCCATCTTAACACCGACGGATACTAATTGAGCCACAATCATATTGAATGCTTCTAGGTGGTCTGTAATTCGTCCACCCTCTTCCATCTTCAAGGAATACAATTTCTTTCTTAAGAAAATTTGATTTAATAAAGATTTCACTTGATACATCTCACCAAGCTTAGTCCATAGCTTCTTTGCAGAGTTCTCTTCATGGACATTGATTAGAACAGAGTCTGCCAGGCACAGTCTGATTAGACCCTTGGCTTTTCGGTCCATAACATCATACTGAGCTGCCGCAGTAGGATCTGAGGGCCTTTGGACATTCGCATCAACAGCATCCCAAAGATCTCGATCTATTAGCAGATCTTCCATCTTCAGCTTCCACATCTCAAAATTACTTCCATTAAATTTCTCCACCTCTATTCTCCCTGACGAACTCGCCATCTGAATATTCCTGCAACAAGATCAAAAAGTGTCTTCTGCACAAGCTCCCACTCAAATCTGGATTAGTTCAAAAAACCCAACTGCCCACAATTGAAACCAAAGGTGATCAGGCTCTGATACCACTTGTAAGGAAGTTAAGTAGCAGAAACAACTTCCTACACTAACCTTGAGAGGAGGGTAATGCAAAACTTTTTCAGATCATTACAACAGTTACAGAAAATAGAAATAGATATAATAGCAATCATACCACAACACAATGATTTACGTGGGGAAAACCCTTTCGGGAGAAAAATGCCACCCTCCAAAAGCAGCTCAATATTTTATTCAGCAATCAAAAACAGATTACAAAATACTTGTAGAGCAAGCTCTTCGCAGGAGTACCACTAATCAGAGATTCAGAGGCAACTCAATAGCCATAAGACTCTTACACACAACCTCTATCTCACACACCTCATAAATAGGAGATACAATACAAGAAACCGTCAAACGGTATTACAAAACCATGGGCTAAAACCACCCAATAAGGTGTAGCCGACCTTATCTCCCTTCTAGATGCCCTATGACATGTTAAAGCACACATCAACACGTGTCGCTCCCTTTTACAGCTCATTTATGTATTCGATACAAATTATTTTTCCTATTTCAGGAGTACAAACTTCCGGAGGCCATAACTTGAGAACCGGGTGTCCGATTAACGAACCGTTTGAAGCGCCGGAAAGCTCGCAAAGTACTCTATCACCTCGTAACCCGCTTCGCCGGTTGCGGCAACTTTTCAGGGCATTTCAGAGCCTCTAAAGTCCCCAAAATTAAGTTTAAATATTTTATTGCACCCCTCCAAGACGAAAACTTTAATATCTTCAAAACTAGCTGTGACCTTGCGACGCAACTTTACCGGAATGCTTATCTAGCCAACTAGAAGCTTCAGGGAGAGTTTCGCACCATTTCGTGCTCAAATAAAAACTTACTATAAATAGTAACCTCGCATAAATGCAAGGTTGAGACACCATTTTTCCCAACAATAGCTCACTCCAACTAACCAAGGAAGCATTAAAACCAACAACCAACAAAAGAAACCCCACCATAATGCTGACAAGGGAGAGTTGACAGTTACACTGAAACTGAATGCCAAGAAAAACTGCATGACGAAGAACCAGGAACATCCAGAGTACAACATAAATTACAAACACATATAAAGGCTAGTGTCGTGGAAGGAACACTCACTTGACACACATCATGAGGCTACTGTCGTGGAAGGAACACTCACGTGACAAAGGTAGATGGTAAACAAAGGCAAACACGAAACCCCCCATAGCAATTTATAATGGAATGCAAGTACAATAAGGCACAAGATGTGTAAGATCCCAAGCATGCAAAGCATAGTGGCAGTTTATCTCAGTGCGTTTGCAAAAAGGAAAATGTGATGTATATAATGCTCAAATAAGACAAAAGGCCAAAAATATAGAATTAATAGCCAAAGATGAGTCATCCCACACAAAGAAAAGGATCCCAGGAGCTGAAACATCCAAGATATTTACTAGAGTGCATAAATGCAAAACATTAAATAAAATGTACTTGGAGTATAATCTATAAATAAGACCCATACCACTGGAAAGTGCATAGAATCAGATTTCCAATGATATCTCGTGTGCCAAAAATGGAGTCCAGATGCTCAAGATATGCCTCCTGGAGTGCAAAAAAGAGCTTCTGGCTTTGACGTCAAAAAAAGAGATCAAAACAACAAAAAAAAAGATCAAACCTCTAGATCTGAAGAGAGATCGGAAAGAGATTTCTGATGCCTATTCGTTTGCCAAAGTCCGACTCCGTTTGCCCGTTATGGCAAAAAATGACCCCCTATCAAAAAGCATGCAAATAAGTGCCATGAGTGGTGACAGGGCGGAGGTGGCGGGTGGGCCAGACTGAGCAGTGCCATAGGTGGCACATTATTGGTGGTAGTGGCATTAGGGGTGGTGCTCCTATGTTGGCAACCACTGACGGTGGCGGGACCGCAAGCGGTTTATCGTTGCGGTTACTGCTCGTCGCAGCGGTTTAAGAAACCGCCGATAGCAGCTACTGTCCACAACGGTCAATAAACCGTTGGTGGTAGCTTCTATGGCAACTGCAATGGTTTAAAAAACCGTCAGTGACATTCCGGCTTGGGTATGCTGTAAACTGCCAAAAACATTTTTTTAATTTTTTAATTTTAACGAATTTCTTGAAATTCGTGTCAAAAAATGAGCAAAAACAAAAAAAAATCTAAAGGTCAAAGTTGTCCAAATTGGACAAATTTTATATAAAAATTAGGGTTTTTGGGTGTTTTGAGCTCAATGGTGAGGTCCGTTTGAGCCCAAAATGCCCAAAAACATTGAAGCATCCCATATCCAAATAAAAAGCTCTGAAAAACTTGAAACCCTCAAAGCTCCAAAAATCTTCAAAAAACAAGAACAAGCAGCAACAGATCTGAGCTCTAATACGATATAGGCGTTGAGGAAAAATCAACTGTACAACTCCTAAGGATCACTTGTGTGCAAACCTGTCACAGAAGGAGAGAAGCAAAAAACAAAGCTATGGAGGCTAGAATTCAATGATCCAGAAAAGAGGAGTCATATTGATTGTGCAAGAATAATGCAATACAATTGTAGACGTATAAAAATGACCATATTCCTAAATGAATATTTTATGTTCATTTCTCTATTTAATTAAATCCAATTTAATTAAACTATCCACATTCCTCTATTTAATTAAATAAATTATTCAATTTATTTAAATTAAATTCACTATACCCATTTAATGAATAAATCATTTTATTCAATTAAAACCCCCCTATCCACTTTTAATTAAATTCAAATTTAATTAAATAGTTATCCCAAATTGAATAAATCAAATTTATTTAATTACAACCAAATTGAATTAAATCATTTAATTCAATTAAATCCTATTATCCCTCCACCCACTTGTAAAATCCGAAACCCCTTTCTAATCCCTTCTAGAATCTTCTAAACACTTCTAATTAACCTAACCCTCCTCTAAATTTTGTCACATCCCTAAGCAAAGGGAAGTCACTTCTCAAATGGCTTAAAGTCTTTGATAACCATTAAAGGTTTTCAACCTTCAACCACCAAAACCCTTAAAGTCTTTGAAAACCATTGAAGGCTTCCAACCTTCAACCACTTAATCCTCAAAGTCTCCAATAACCATTAATGGTTAATTCAAACCCTCCCACATGGTTAAAACATTTGTTTTGACTCAACCTCTATCCAACCCAAGGGTCTCATCAGACCATTAATGCTTTGACCATGATTATCTCTTAATCATTTGCACAAAGGTTTATCCTTGGATTAACTCTTAATCCAGTGGGTAATCCTAACTTAGACTTGACCCTTAGCCTTTAGATAACCATGAGGTCTTCTCAGGCCTTTAATGCCTCCAACCTCTTCTCTCAACCCAATCCTATGTTGACACTTGTCACCATTTCATTGGTGCCAATTGTGCACATGGATCCCCAACTTTCAAACCTGGCCCTTGATTAAACCATTCAATCTTGACCATCCATTGCCCTGTTTGTGCTATAAATAGAGCTCTCATTCCTCCATTCTAAACAATCATCTTTCAAATTTGAAGCATTACACTTATGCTCAAATTATTTCAAGCTTTTCATATCATCTTTATGCTCCCCATTTAGCCTCTTTTAGATCAGGAATTAGACTAAATATGCATGTTTAGATTACTTTCTTTATCATTTTAGTTCAATCATAGACTAAATATACCATGTTAGGATAGTATTCATACTAATCTTGTCATCTTATCATCTAGTTTATTGCATTTTTAGCATCATACATAGCTTCATATCTATTTCATACTAAAAAAGCATCTCTCGTTCTCATATTTGCCATCCCTAAACCATTTTGCTTAGTGATCTGAGAGCAAAAACATTGGTTTGAGGGACATTGTCAGATAGAAAACCATGGGACCCTCCTTGGGAAGCCGAGTAATACTGCGTTACTCCATAGCTTGCACCAAGAAGTCCTGTGTGTGTGTGTGGATAAGTCATTTGTCATATTTTCACATATTGAGTTTTATTGACCCACTTTTCCCGCATACAACAATTACTTAAATTACAAAGAGAGAATCCATATAAAAGGATAGTAGAAACCCTAAAGGAGAAAACCCCAAATAATTATAAGATGCCTAAGTTTAGCTTAAGCCTAGAGTATAATAGACTAATAATTAAATAAATAATTATTAGCCACAACATGATAACTCTAACAAGTAACTTTTTTCATTTGAACACTAATGTTTGTAGTTATTTGGTTGCAAAAGTTAAGGATAGTTGGTTATGGCATAGAAGATTTTATCATGTGAATTTTGATAATTTGGTTAAGGTAAGCAAGTCAAGTATGGTTAGAGGTATGCCACAACTAGTCAAACCTGACAATGTGATTTGTAAAGAGTGTCAGTTGGGTAAGATGACTACTTCCTCTTTTAAAAGCAAATCATTTTCTTCTGAAAATATTTTAGATTTGGTGCACACTGATTTATGCGGTCCTATGAGGACTAGGCATTTTTATGGTGATAAATATTTCATGATATTTATTGATGATCGTTCAAGAATGATGTGGGTTACATTTTTGAAGGAGAAGTATGATGCTTTCAACAAGTTTAAGGCATTCAAAGCCTTAGTGGAGAATAAAACCAATAAGAACCTAAAGTGCATGAGATCTGATTGGGGTGGAGAATTCACATCAGGTGAATTTGTGAAATATTGTGATGAGAATGGAATCAAGAGACAACTATCTGCACCAAGCACACCACAACAAAATGGAATTGCAGAAAGGAGGATTGAGACCATAGTTGAAGCAGCTAGAACAATATTGATACAAGGAGATGTGCCTAAGATATTTTGGAAAGAAGCAGTTAGCATTGTAGTATACACAATGAACCGAGTATTGGTCAAGAAAGGTAGTGACAAAACTCCCTATGAACTACGGTATGGTTGTACTCCTAATGTTAGTTTTTTCAAAGTCTTTGGTAGCAGGTGTTACATAAAGAGAGATGAGTATACCGGAAAGTTTTATCCTAAGAGTGATGAAGGAACTTTCCTTGGTTATTCAACTAAGAGAGAAGCATTCAAGTGCTTTAACAAAAGAACCAAGAAGATTGTAGAAAGTGTTAAAGTGAAAGTTGATGAGTATTTTGAGAAATCTGATGATATTCGCAAGTTTGATGTAGTTGATGAATAGAAGCTAGTGGTTACTGACCCAGAAGTTCAAAATGATGCAGAGCGAAAGAGTGTGGAGGATACTGATCAATTGGTAGATGAAGAACAAGAAGAGACTTCTATACCGAAACCAGTTATACCTAGATATGTAAAATTGAATCACTCAACAGATCAGATAATTGGAGATAGGAATGCTGGAGTTCAAACAAGAAGAAAGATCAGAGAAAGTGCTTGTCTGATTTCCACAGTTGAACCTAAGACAATGAGGGAAGCTCTTAAGGATGATGATTGGATAAAGGCTATGAATGAAGAGCTTGATCAAATAGTGAAGAACAACACTTGGTCACTTGTCCCCAAACCGACTGATAAAAATGTGATTGGTACTAAGTGGGTGTTTAGAAACAAACTGAATGAAGATGGTGAAGTGTTTAGGAACAAGGCTAGACTAGTTTGCAAAGGATATGCACAAGAAGGTGAAGATTATGGAGAAACCTTTGCACCAGATGGTATACTTGAAGGAGTAAGAATGCTACTTACATTTGCTGCATTCAAAGGATTCAAGGTATACCAAATGGATGTCAAGTCTGTGTTTTTGAATGGAATTCTAGAGGAAGAGGTTTACATTGAACAACCAGATGGGTTTGCATTGACTGAAGACAAGGACATGGTGTGTAAATTGCATAAAACTTTATATGGATTAAAACAATCTTCGAGGGCATGGTTTGAGAGACCCCATTCACATCTGATAACATTTTAGAGAACCAGTGAGAACAACAACATTTACCCGAAGACAAAAGGAGATAAGTTATTGATTGTAGAAGTATTTGGAGATGATATCATATTTGGAGGAAATGATGACATGAGTTTATCTTTTGCATAAGAAATAAAAAAGGAGTTTGAAATGTCTTTGATAGGAGAAATCAAGATTTTCATTGGTTTGCAGGTCCAACAGATGAAAGGAGGCATCTTTATCAGTCAGTCCAAGTATGTGAAGGAGGTATTGAAAACCTTTGGAATGGAAGATTGTAAACCGGTTGGAACCCCTATGGTTACAGGTTGCAAATCATCAAAGGAAGATGATTCAAATCCAGTGGATGAATCTGAATATAGATCTATGATTGGAAAACTACACTATGTTGTTCATAGCAGATCAGATATTGCTCATGCAGTTGGTATAGTGGCAAGATTTTAGAAAAGTCCTAAGGACACTCATATGGTTGCAGTGAAGAGAATTTTCAGGTATCTTAGAGGAACTATTGATTATGGATTATGGTATCCATACAAAGATAAATTCTATTTGAAGTTATTTATAGATGTTGATTGGGCAAGTAATGTAGATGACCAGAAGAGCACAACCGGTGGTGCATTCTTTCTTGGAGGAAGACTAGTATCCTGGACCAATAAGAAACAAATTTGTATTTCTCAGTCTACAACAAAAGCAAAGTATATGACTGCATCAATGAACTATACTCAAGCAATATGGATGAGACATGTATTGGAAGGATTCAAGGAGAATATGATAGAACTGATGATCATATAATGTGATAATACAAGTGCAATAAGTATTTTAAATAACCCGATATTGCATTCTAGAACAAAGCATATTGAACTGAAGTATCATTTTCTAAGAGAGAGAGAGTGCAAGAAAAGACAGTCAGGATGGAGCATGTGTCAAGTAAGGAGCAGTTGGCAGATATATTCACTAAGCCATTGCCTAAGGCTACCTTTGAATATCTCAGAGGCAAGCTAGGGCTTATACCCCTACCGAAGGTAAACTAAGATGTTGTTGAGGCATCAATCCAATGGATTAATTGAAGATCTTTCACTATGGATTGATGAGAAGAGGGCTACTCCTCAGGGGGAGCAACTGAGATGAAGAAAACTAGAGCAGCAGAAGATGAATTTGATACTTTGAACCTTTGGCATTGTTGTCAAAGGGGGAGAAGAAATGCAAAGGGGGAGAAGAAAAGTGATAGGGAGAGAAGTAAAGCAAAGAACAAAGAAGAGCAGTAAAGACATGTACAACAACCGTAACTGGAACTCTAAACATTTATGTATGGTGAGCATTCAGTTTTACATGATGAGCTTTTGGTATTTCGATTTTGGTGGTACCATCAATGCCAAAGGAGGAGATTGTTGGCATATGGAGATGTTGATGAGATGAGAAGATGACTAGTAAAGTTATTGTTGGCATAACTTGTAAAGTTGATGGAGATTTTTGGCTAGATGATGATGATAAGTTCTTTGATGACTTTATTTGTGTTGTAGTTGATGGAAGCCATGTTTGTTGAGTCATCTAAGTCATCTAGGCCTACAGGTATAGCCTAACCGATAGAGGAATGTGTTAGACAACAAAATTGCTAAGTTGTAGTAAACCGGTAAGCAGAAACAATGCGATGATGAAGATACCGGTATAGAATATTGGTGAAGAGTTAGATGATGCGGTTTTATAGGAGTGTTGAAGATAGGAACATGCATCTATGTTCCACACCGCATCAACAAATTTAGTATATTGAGTGAGTTATGATTTTCTGTCATAAACTCTGTAAAGAAGAATGTATAACGGTAACAGATCTTTTGACCGGTAATAATTTTTGGTTTGGCGATGGATCTTATCATGTTCATAACTTAGTGATGACATGTCAGAAACCATGTGTAATGATAATATGGTGTTTGAGCGCATACAAGGATCAAATTTATTGGGAAACAACAAAGTGCTCAACAGAATGTGACAAGGGTTTGATGGCTTATCAAATCGATGTCCGGTGATGAGTGGTGATCATTCAACAGTGGAAATTGTCTTGAAATTTATTGTAATGATCTGTAATGTAATATGGCAGATTGTTTTGCCACACTTATTGAAAATTCATTGTATTTTGAATGTATGTAGGGTTATATAACCAACCTAGTTGAAAAGTGTATTTAGGTCGAGTTTGAGAAGAGATTTTGTGTTGGTGATTTGAGAAGAAGAGTATGTCGAACCAGATTGAAGTGTTTGCATGTGTGTAGCAGAGTTGAGCTACAAAGGATCTGTACTAGCAAGCAAGGAAGTTCTATGATCAAATCATTTGCCCTGTTGTTCCCTAATAGTTACAATAGTTTGAATTCCCTTAACTGGGTAGATCCTAATAGGTCTTATTTGTAAATCCCTTTACCGGGTAGCTCATTAACTTGGGTTTAAAATACTCTAAAAAGGTTATTCCTAATAGGGTAGAGCTCCTAATAGGGCTAAGGTAGAATCCCTTCACTGGGTGACTCCTAACAGGGTCTGCTCTTAACTGGGCATATTGTAAAGCTCCTAACCAAGCCATGCCTTTAACCAGGTATATTCCGAAAGAGTGCAAATATTTTGTGGGTGCTAATTCCCACCATGGTTTTTCCCATTTGGGTTTCTGCATGAAAAATATTCGTGTTCATGTGGTGATGCATTATTGATATGTGGATTTGATATCTTTACTTTATTTGCATGTTGACGAACACTTATGTGAGTGGTTGATAAATTAGTTTAATGGACTGTTTGAGTAGTTACCGGTACTATTTTTGAAGTATTGCAGAATTGTTTAACTATTAATTCACCCCCTCCTCTCAGTAGTTACCGGATCCTCATAATAACAATCCTTGGGAAACTTTTTGTTGGAATGTCATGCCCTTTGGATTGAAGAATGCTGGAGCTACTTATTAACGTGCAATAACTACTATCTTTCATGAGATGATGTATATATATTTGGAAGATTATGTAGATGACTTACTTGAAAAATATTACGCTAGGAAGGGACATTTATAAATCATAGATAAAATCTTTAGAAGGTTGGAAAAATATAAAGTTTGATTGAATCCAAAGAAATGTGTCTTTGGGGTAACCTCCGAGAAAATCCTTGGATACATTGTATCATCTAAGGGAATTGAGGTTGATCTTGAAAAAGTAAAAGCCATAATTGAAATGCCACCACCGAGGAATATTCATCAATTGAGATCTTTACAAGGGAAACTCCAATCTATCTGCTGCTTTATAGCACAACTAACAGATAAGTGTCAACCATTTCAGCACCTGCTACATAAAATTATTTCATTTAGATGGGATGACAAATGTGAACAATTTTTTCAACAAATCAAAGAATACCTAATGTCACCACCAGTGTTAGTACCTCCCACAAATGACAAGCCTCTACTACTGTATATATCCACAACTGCTACAACACTGGGGGCACTTTTGGCACAACATGACTCTGAAGGAAAAGAACATGCAATATATTACATCAGTCGTGCCCTAGTGGGATATGAGCTCAATTATAGTTCTATTAAGAGAGCATGTCTTGATGTATTTTTTGCCTCACAAAAATTGTGACATTACATTCTTACACAACAAACAAAGCTCATTGCAAAAATCTATCCACTAGAATATCTTCTAAGTAAAGCATCTCTTATAGGACGATTGGCTAAATAGATCATGATTCTTAGCGAGTTTGACATTGAATATGTTGAAAGAAAAGCAATCAAGGGACAATCTATAGCAGATCAACTCACCGATGCTCCTATCACAGATTATCATCCACTTATCACAAAATTACCAAATGAATCAATGTTCAACATGGAATCCTCAAATCTCTGGACTCTATATTTTGATGGCTCCTTCACACATGGTGGTTCTGGCATTGGAATCCTCTTTGTCACACCGCAAGGAGATTGAATACCTAAGGCTTATAAGATACGGTTTCCATGTACAAACAATATTGTAGAATATGAAGCATTACTTTTTGGACTCCGTATGGTTGTACAATGGAAAATCTTAGATTTGCGTGTCCTTCGTGATTCCTATTTAGTGATTAGACAGGTTAATGATGATTATAAGATAAAAGATGAAAATATTATGCGATACAAGAGAATGGTGGACGATTTCAAGACTTACTTTACCACAATCACATTTGAACAAATTACTCGGGACAACAATAGAGCAGTTGATGCAATGGCTACAATCGCCTCCCTTGTAATAATGCCAAATAATGTCAAATATTGTGAGTTCTGGGTTGAACCGCTCTTGGAGCCTGCCTACAATGTACCACAATCTGAAATGATATGTCCCATCGTTGGTCCTAATTCCCAGTGGTATGGAGATATTTATGCCCAAGTACGTGATAATACCTTACCTCTCGATCTATCCACCAAATCCCAAAAAACTTTTATTCGTCGAGCCTCTCGTTATGCCATTTTAGTTGATACTCTATATCATCGGGGTCTTGAAGGTACCTTACTTAGATGTCTTGAGTGTGACGAAGCCAACATTGCCTTGTGAGAGGTGCACAGAGATATATGTGGGGCACATTTGAGTGGTCCTACCCTAGCTAAGAAACTCTTGTGTACTGGTTATTACTGGCCTACTATGGAGAAGGACGACTATCAGTTTGTAAAGAAATGAAAGTAATGCCAAATACATGGATAGTTGATACATGCACCAACATAGGAATTTCAACCAATTATCACCTCTTGGCCCTTCTGTTAGTGGGGACTCAACCTCGTGGGAAAAATCCATCCACCCTCATCCAATGGCCACAAATTCATCATCACTGCTACTGAGTATTTTACAAAATGGATTGAAGTCATTCCCCTTACCCATATCACTGGAAAAAAAACTACCACATTTATTCTAAATTACATCATATTCTGGTATGGTGTCCCCCTTTCCATCATACTGATAACAATCGTCCCTTCAAGAATCAGGATGTCTGTGAGCTTTGCGATAAATTCCATATCCAGCACCATTTCTCCACATCATACTATCCTCAAGGTAACGGCCAGGCTGAGGCCTCTAACAAAAACATCCTTAGATTCCTCAAAAAGACGGTCAATGAAGCTGGTCATGATTGGCATATCTAGTTGAACCCCATCTTGTGGGCTTACCGCATGAGCATCCACACTCCCACATGCGCCACTCCATACTCCCTTGTTTATGATTCTAAAGCTATATTGCCCATTGAGGTCGAGATACCACAAGTCTCTTTGCATTACCTGATCAGTGATGAAGACTACAAATTCTCCCGCTTGCAAGAACTATAATTGTTGGATGAAAGAAGACAAACTGCTTTTGATCACCTCAGAGCATATCAACAACGCATGTGCAGAAGTTACAACCATAGAGTCAGATCTTGCACATTTGAAGTTGGTGATCTTTTCCTTAGAGAAAGTCCAAAGATCCAACAAGACAAAGAGAAAAGGGGCAAGTTTGAACCTAATTGGCTTGGTCCATATATTATCACTGCTATGTATGGATCGGGAGCATATCAGCTGTCAACTCTTGAGGGTGAATCACTTGAAGATCTAATCAATGACATTCACCTTTGTAGATTCTATGCTTGAGTACTTCAGAAAAATTTCTTTAAAAGATACTGAAAAAATACAATTTTTTTTTTTTAAATACAAAAAAATGCTAAAAAGATCTTGAAAAAATCGTCACTTTGGTGAAAACCTGGCAAACAGGCGCCTTGTGACACAAAAAATGTAAAGAGAAATAAATTCGTCCATTGGTGAAAACTTGATAAACAGGTGCCTTGGGTAAGTACCATGGTGAAAACTGGGCAACCGATGCCATGTGTAGAGATTTGGCTCCTCTTTCCTTCATTACTCTACTTGATCATGCATATTTTGTATCTACCCTCCCATTCCATAATAGCCTTACCACCCCCATCATAGCTTGTGGATTGTTTTGCATAACTTGTGGGCATACTACTCCTGCATCATAAGCTAGTCTTATCCCTCACCGTGACATATCTCCAACCTCAGGAGTGGGTTGAGATATTTGGGATCTCACGGTCGGAGGAAGTATCTTCTAAAATATGTTGAAAAAATCATAAAATATCCTGAAAAAATCATAAAAATTGTAAAATGTCCTAAAAAAATCATTAAAATCATAAAATGTCATGAAAAAATCATAAAAATAGTAAAATGTCCTAAAAAAAGCATAAAAATTGTAAAAAGTCTTGAAAAAACCCTAAAAAAATTAAAACATTTATAAAACCCTAAAAATCATAAAAATCCAAAAACATGTAATAAACATTGCGATGACACAAACAATTTGGACAAGCATGCAACTTTGCACTTCAACGAAATCATGACGTGATGAGATTACGATTGAGCAAACATAACAACATTTTATCAACTTATAAACCCAAACACATTAATTGTGAACAAAAATCATTCGACATGAAACGTATTGTTTGCTTGTTTGCTTATTTTCCTTTTTGGTGGCATGTCTTTTAGCTTTTTCAGGATGTCTTTGACTAGAAATTTTATCTCTAGGATGTCTTTGACTAGAAAGGTGAGGATGGGGAATCTTCACCCATTTGCTGCTTGTGGATTGTTCCTTAGTAATATGATGACTTGTCTGAGAACACGATCATCTCAGATCGAGGATATAAGAGTTTGATGCAAGCTAAGGCAATCCTTTCTTGTCTGGTGTGTTTTCCTTCATGCAATTGGTAATGATGATTCATTTGGGTTTAGTCTATATCTAGATGAGTTTTTTTTTCCATTTACCATAATAAGCTCGATGGTGACTTTAACACTTAAAAGGCACAAGAATTATCATCACCTTCATATCCTGTTTCTCATCACTCATTCTTCTTTCACATCACTTTTCTCCTTTCATCACCCCTTTCATCTCTCTTTTGCATCATTTCTTTTTATCATCACCTTCAGTCTTCTTATTATAGAGAGATCAATCAAATACTTTATCCAACTGATGCATGTCTTTGAAACTAATAATCACTTTATCATTTCAATCAACTTGCTTCTTGTACTCTCAATGCCCCTGGATCAATCAATCAATCAAACCAATAATTGGATCACCTTATCTTGCGCTAGCATAATCCCTATTAGCTTAATCAACTTATCAACCTGGATATACTGTTCATTTCCATCAATTGTTTAGTTACGCCTCATTAACTGTGCATTTCCATTAGATTTACATCTCAACTTAATCACTTGTGCAATATCAATCATTCAATCATTTTCCCATAATTTATCGAGGGATGAATCTCCATCATTCTGTTCGATCAATCTCTCGAGGGGGGATAACCAATCAATCATCATCATTACTAGATTATCTATGGGTCATGTATGAGTTAATCATTTTCTTTGAAACAACGTGACATGTTGCATTGTCTCAAAGAGGGGCAAAATGTAGACACATAAAATTTGTCTTCCTAATTAAACTTAATTTTTCCCATTATCAAATGGATCCTCATTATATAATATTCTTATTATTTATTCCTCCTTATTCTATTTTTAATTATAATATTCATATTATAATATATTATCTCATTATTCTTCCCTATCTCATTAATATTCATTATAATATTATCCTTCATTTAATAGATTATTATATACTATTATTAAATCCATTTTCCAAATCTCCTACATAGCAAATGCATCCTCTATTTATGATTTTCCCTCTATCCTATTTTCATCCACCCCACACACATGGGATCAAATTATTAAACCCTATTCTTTATCCCACATTTGCACCACAACTTGGATTCAACCCGAGGATGTGTATTTAAGTAGAGCCCCTCTCCCATTTCGGGAACCACAACTTTTGCATTCAAAATTTGTTGCTTGCATCCATTTCTTGTATTTTGATAATTTTTCCTCAATCTCCATCTTTCATAGCTTCTTGTGCATGTGTTTTCCGAGAGTGCTTATTATTTGAACACAAGATCTTGATAGTAGGAGGGCAATGGATTAGATTTCATAGCATGCATGTAGTACCCCTTCTCGATCGGACTTATTAGACTGATATTTTGTTACAGTTTACTATTCAGTTGACACTTTATTGCTCGACATTATTCAGACGTATTTGATATTATTTCATGTTTATCTGGATATTAGATGCATGAGTTATTTTTCAATATTTCAGTACTGGTGATTTGTAGTATTTCATGGATTATTGCTTTGTACTGACATCTTACTTTATCTAGGCGATGTGTCATATATATGTTGCGTGTCTGCAATTGTATTGGATTCAAGGGGACGATTTTCCTTCACTCATTTCGGTGAGACAGGGAACGTCGTGATTCTCCTTCATCGGTGTGCGTCCTGTGTATTCTATATTTATATGCATGCATGTGTGATTCGATGATGCAACATATTGCAGGTACAAGTACCGGGTAGGTACGGGGTATCGTCTCCACTTGGCTTCACAGGTCTGAGTGTGCCTTATATGTCCGATGGGAGAGGAGGAGATAGCTGTTGACCCTAGTTCTTACCCTCAGTCTACTCTTGTGAGTGTCGTCAGTCGGTCATCCATCCCTTTTGTTCAACCTTCGAGTCTTCTTGCATTTCCTCGGTTTGTGTGCCATAGTGGTTCGATTATTTATTTAAGTTTAAGTTGTCATTCATTGGAGGAGATAGCTGTTGACACTCACAAGAGTAGACTGAGGGTAAGAACTAGGGTCAACAGCTATCTCCTCCACTCCCATCGGACATATAAGGCACGCTCAGACCTGTGAAGCCAGGTGGAGACGATACCCCGTACCTACCCGATACTTGTACCTGCAATATCCTGCATCATCGAATCACACATGCATGCATATAAATATAGAATACACGGCACAGACACCGATGAAGGAGAATCGCGACGTTCCCTATCTCACCGAAATGAGTGAAGGAAAATCATCCCCTTGAATCCAATACAATCGCAGACATGCAACATATATATGACACATCGCCTAGATAAAGTAAGATGTCAGTACAAAGCAATAATCCATGAAATACTACAAATCACCGGTACTGAAATACTGAAAAATAACTCATGCATCTAATATCCAGATAAACATGAAATAATATCAAATACGTCTGAATAATGTCGAGCAATAAAGTGTCAACTGAATAGTAAACTGTAACAAAATATCAGTCTACTAAGTCCGATTGAGAAGGGGTACTACAATGCATGTGTGTTCTTTGCAGGTACCTCCATTGTTGATGTTGGAAGCTCTGAATCTGAGATTCAGTAGTCCGTTTCCCTCATCTATAGAAACTATAGAGGCATTGTTTAATGTCCATGCAAATTTTAAAACTTTATTGCATATTTCATAAGAAAGAGCTTCGGAAAATCATTCTTTTTGCGATAGAGTTGATTACATACTTTCCTTCATATGTAAGTTTCTATAATTAGACAATAAATTCTTCAAATTATCCTTAGTCACAACATGTCATCTTGCATATCCATTTGTTGGCTTCATGTGCTTAATTTCTATATGGGGGACAAATATTCGTAAGCAATCTATTAAAAATATATTAGGTAGGTTTAAGCTATCAAAAGATTTGGCATTGAACTACTAAAAGAGAAATAACATAATCATTCATCTTAAATGTAAGCATTGTTTCTCCTCACATTCACCTTTCTTTGAAAAATCAACCATACACTTTTGTTTGTCCTGCACTCAACAGATTGGTGTCCATATGTATTGCAAGCCTAGCATATTCCATTAAAAGTATGAACATAGCTCAAATTTTGGTATCCATTCCTCACTATTCTACTTCCACATTCAGTGGCCTTATGACCAGTCTTGTGGCAAGAAAAACATATCATACTAATTGACTGATTTCCATTTTGACTTCTACATTCATTGGCTCTATGTCCAAATCCGTTACAAGAAAAATAGTTACCATTAAAAGAAGAATACCTAATAGGAGAAGATGAGTTCTCCTGACATTTCTTGAGTTTCTAAGGCTTTGGTTTTTTAAATCTTTGCTATCCTTAACCTTGTCTTTGCGTTTGTCTTTTTTTGAGCACTCACCTTCTTCAGTTTAAATTTAGGGAGAGGTCACTAGTAATAGCGTCAAGGATGGACTCAAATGAGGCTTCTTATTACTTTAGCTTCTTAGAACCTTTCTTTTGTTTTCCTATTAAATTTAGTGAACCTAGGCTTGCTTCTAAAGTTAGATTTTACCATCAAAAGTAAGTAATTTACCATCTATAATTTATACTTCATCACATATAAAATCTAATTTAAGAATCAATCTAAAAAAAATTAATATCACACAGATATTTTGTATAAAATGCACATGCCCCAAAATATTTGAGCCATTTTTTTTTATCTAACTGGTTCACACATCTTTTTACAAAGGAAACTAATATAATTACATATTATTTAATCAATATAACATCTTATTTGATTTATGTAATATCTCAATAGAAATCATCAAAAATATCTCAAAAGTAGTAATTGTGTTTAGCCACGTTGTTGTTCTTATACTTAAAATATTGTTCTTTCTCCTAGAAATGGTTGTTATATGTAGCCACATAGTTATTTTGCTTCCGTTAAAAAAAAAAACATTAATCAAAAGGCATATTGTAAATATACAAATTTTCCTTTTGATAGTTTATAACATCTTTTTAGTGGTGGCCATATTCCACCTCTATAGAAAGTATTTGTAATATTCTAAAGATGATTCCTTAGGCAATAAAATTGTAAGTATGGGATTTCTTTTTCTACTTCAACTTTGCCTTTAGTGTTAGGGCCTTGGTTAACTAGTTCATCATGAAACCAATATAAATAATTTCTTTATGAATCATATTAGACACAAAACTAGGTATTTTATAATTTGTATGAGGGGTACATGCAATGATTATGAGATAATATTCAAGTTCAAGGGGAAATATGAACAAATGAGCCTTCTATTCTGTGTATCAAATTCCAATCCAACTTCCACTCATTAGGGATTTCAATGAAATTTATTGATCTTTTATATAATTGAACAACCCCACTTAATCTCTTTGTTATGGTAGGTTCTCTAGGATCTTTGGATGTTTTTTATTGATCATTTAGCATAAAAATTGTATATTTATGTTAGGAATAAAGTTATTAACCTTTTTAAGTCTTAGCTTTCAATTTGATGATTATTTAGTTAGTTTATCCTAATTTTTGTTTGCCTATGTAGTTAATTATATGTGTACCAAATGATGTTAATTGTGGGAGCACCTTAGCACTTTGAATTGTCATCTTACATGTGAAGTGTTATGGGTGACATGGTTCTTATTTTTTAGGACACAAGTGTCCCACTTTCATGAGTTGATTCAAATTATTTAATTTTATCCTAATTTTTTTTTTTGCCTTTTTTGTTAATTATATGCATGCACCAAATGATGTGGTTTGTGGGAGCACCTTAAAACTTCAAATTATCATCTTACATGTGAAGTGTTATAGGTGACATGGTTCCTATTTTTTAGGACACAAGTGTCCCACTTTGTATGAGTTGACTGGAGTTATTGTTGATAGTTAATCATGCCAAATTGTTAGTTACCAATGCTAGGTTCTATTTTAGAGGAGTCAATTTTAGAAATTAACAATAGGGGTGGAGTTGTGCATACATACCCTTTTCATGCAATCTTTGAGTTTGCATGCATGCATGTGCCTTGTATATTGAGTGAATACCTTGCAAGTGTTGTTACTATTAGTAGGTTGTAATTTTGCATGTGGATGTTGAGATAAGCATCGTGCATGTTCATCTTAAGTTGCATTCATGCAATGAAGAGGAAGATAACACGTGGAATTCTTGAGTGTGCCACTTTGGATGCATTTATGTTGTTACTACCATTTTCCTCTTTCAGATTCCTCTACCAAATGGATAAATAATTTTAATTATTTATTAAGCTAACATTTCATCTTTCCATCAAATAATAAATAAATATTTTTTCATTATTATATTATTTTATCAAATTTCCTCATTCACATTAATTAAATAATTTTAAATTAATTAATTTAAAATTTCTCTCCACATTAAATAAATATTTTCAAATTACTTAAACAATCCATCAATTTATTTCTTCCTCCATATTAAATAAATAAATTTACTTCTTTGATTAATTTTTCTTTATTTCTTCTTGTCAATGTTGGCAGTGGGCCAACATCCCTCGCGCAGATTCGCGACATGGTTTAACAGCCTCCTGTGGATTCTATAAGTCTAGTGATTGTATCGGGCATTGACAGGTTGATCTTTTGGTGCAATGACAACCCTAGCTTGTAACAAGTGGTATCAGAGCTTGGTCACATGTTCGAATCACGTAGACCGTGGCGAGTGATGTTGGGAGGGAGATTGTTGGCAGTGGGCCAACATCCCTCACGTGGATTCGCGACATGGTTTAACAACCTCATGTGGATTCTATAAGTCTAGTGATTGTATCGAGCATTGACAGGTTGATCTTTTGGTGCAACAGAAACCCTAGCTTGTAACAGTCAATTATATAAATAATTCTCATTATTCAATTAATTAATATTTTCTCCATAATTAAATACATTAATTTAATTACTTTTTCAAAATTTCATTTCTTATTAAAATAAATAAACTAAATATTTTATTTATTTTCCACCCATGAACATGAATTAAATAATTTTAATTATTTAATTCTACTAATCCTCATGCACTTCTATTTCATCAATTCCTTCACAATCACTCTTAGTCTACTTGTCAATCAATTTCACTTCACTCTTCCATGTAGTCAATCGACTCATTCATGCAATCAATTATCTCACTATTCTTAGTTCTTCATAGGGAGACATGTCACATGCACATTCATCATGTATTCTCAATTATTCCCATCAACTAGTTCTTCTAAAAAATCTCCATCATTGATCAATATTAGGTAAAATTTATAAATCTTCCATCTCCCAACTCATTATCATCCATACTCTTTGAGCATTAATACCGTCATTGTGAACTTACAATCATTCTATCATTGTGTTATCAAGGTTATGCTATTGTGTGAGCAATTCACATACCCACCATTTAAATACACACATTATACGATGAAGCAATATGGAATCATGTGAAGGTATTCATTTGATTGTAGTTATTTCACACTCTATTGAGTGATTGTTGAATGTGATTTGGTACTTTCATTGCATTGCTAATTTCACATCATATTTCATAATTCAACATCTACACATCTAATTTATATATTGTAAACTCTTATATATTATATACTTATATTTTGGAGTTGTATCATATTGCATCCACAAGTATTATTATGTTATTAAAATTACTCTTGAATTATATGGAAGTGTGGAGAATCCACCAAGAACATAGCTCTAATATTATATTGTAATATTTTGTTTACTAATTTAATATATTGTATTATGTCTTGGAGTGTGGGATTTTTTTTTGCGATGATTTCCTCATGTATATATTGTGTTATGTGTTAATCTATGTTTAATATAGATATATATGCTATATTGATTGGATGTGTATATGAATCTCTAATAGTTAAAGGTTTTAAAAAAACTCTATTAGTGTACATGAAGTTGTCTCAATGAACTTTACTTCCTCTTAGTTGGAATCAAGGCTCAGCCAAACTTGATTTTGTTGTTGAATTGAACCATTTTTTGTATTGACCCTTATTTCAATGACAACTTTTGGATAAGTGTTTTTAGTAACCTTGTTATAAGGGGAAAATGATAAGCACATCCAAAAGGATCGAGATGAAGAAGTTTAATGAAGGTGAAGCATTTGTGGCAACCTTGATAATGTATGCATTTGAAGATGTTTGTGTAGACACCTGATCCAATCCATCCCCATCACTTAGTCTATTTCATCACTTGGTCCTTATTACCTATTTCATTTCATCGCTTACTCTAATTCCTCCCTCATGTAGAGTCTATGATTAAATAATTCTTATTATTTAATCAAACACCTTTTCCTTTTTTTCACAATTAATAAAATGTATTATCCACCTCACCCATGTGTCTAAAAAAATTAAATAATATTATTATTTAATTAGTCCATATTCCCTAAACACAATCCATGAATAAATGGGACATAAGAACACTTATCCTTATGGTTCCACTATTCCCTCGAACAAGCCCAAGAATCTAGCCTCACTAGTTGCAAACATTCCTTTTTCTTCTCATGGTCAAACAACTTCTTAAAAATAGTAAGTTAATCATAGCCATTCACCTTTTAACTACTTCCATCTCATCCCTCCACTTCCTCCTTTATTCTAGGCAACTACTCTCAAGAATTCCTCACCATTGATCTTATTCTTAAATCTTAGCCATCCATTCATTCTTTCAAAACTCTATAAATTCATTCAATTCTATTCATTTCTCATCCATTACCTTTTGTGCTAAGTACATGTTGTCAAAACGGGTAAATATGAGCAAAGGAGCATCCACATACCATCATTTGAAGCAAGTCTTTCAAAAATGGAGGTTTTGATAACATTTGAGTTAAATTGATGTTATTATGTTTGATCAAATTTCCTTTGTTGAGCTCTATCTAGAAGTTTTTGCTTTAATTTGAAAGGAAGTTAAATAAATAATCTTGTTTGCTTCCATTTGAATTTCAAATTTTATGCACTACATTATGGCGACTATGTTGGGGATAGTCCCTTAATCTCTCATTTTGTATGTTCATGTATTGAATGGTTGGATTTTAATAATTTGGTTGTTGCAATGTGTTTTTAATGTTGATGGTTGGATTCATCAAATTTGGTACAATTCATAGGTTTTAAAAAAGTAATTTCATAAAGTCCACATAATTTCTTCTAAATTTTGTAGGAAATTCCAATCTTTTCAAGATATAGTTCAAATTATGGAGCCCTTGATTTCCTGTACAATATATTGGTTCTAAATTTGTTTTAAATATGCGGTATTAAACAATTTATCAGTCTTTTGATTCAAATCATATTCTATTTTTATCTTAAAGTAATGTTAATTTTGTTGAAAACAACCAAAAATTAGAAAGAAATGTGCAAAAGTTAATTGTGATCCATGGCTTTAAAAGCAGACCACTGGAGTTATATTTGTTTGAATCCATGGTAAGTTCAACATAAATCAATGTCAATTGGTAATGATAAAAAATCTATTACTAGGTTCATTTGCAGTCTCTTCAAAATCTATGGTAAGTCATTTGCAATCTTTTGGGAAAATCATTATAAATATGTTTTTAACTCATTAAAATAATTGCAAATCTATATGGTGGATTCAAAATATAAGAATTGAGTTTTAAAAGTTATAAAGAAAACATAAAAACTTAAAAGTTTGTAAAAAAAAAGTAAAAAAGTAAAATCAAAAGTTTAAAAAATCACTTTTCTTTTGATAATAAAAGTGTGTTACAATATGATCATTATGCCCATTTATCCCAAATATAGAATTATACCCTATACAGTCTGAGAAGATCTGCCTATTCCAAACTCAACATAGAAGATCCTAACACAATGGAGAATAGACTAGCCAAAACTACCCCCAAACTGCAACCAATCCGAAAACCCACAACAAGATACAAAATGAAGGCAAGCTATAGCAAACCTAGTAGGGACACAAACACTATTCTATTACAATATCTTTTTATAATTTCATCTATAATAGCGTAGCCCTCAAAAGACAAACAACCTACTCATCTTTTGTAGCCTCGTCTTCCACTTCTTTCTCCGCAAGCATCTCTTCAGCAGTAAGGGTATGAGAAACCATAGGGAAATACAGATCACACACATGGTGAGTCGGGCTTCTGGCCATCTCCACAAAATATCTCATGTCATTCTCCTTCCATTCGTCACTAGTTGCAGACAGACCAAGATTACCAGCATCATCATTGGTTTCTTCTTCAACAACCACCATACCTTCGTCCTTCATGTAGGTGGTTATCCAACTATCCTCCTTCCATTCTACCACTCTTGAGAGTCTTTGCAAGAAAAAAATGTTGTAAACCATAGCATCCCAACGCTCCTCCAACACATCCAGCTCCAGAGTCCTCACACTTGAGAACTTTCCAATTTCATTTCCCCCACCACTGGTCATGTAATAATTTTGTGGAAGGGGGACTGTTAAATTCTGGGATACACTGTCTAGGATGGCATCAATCTCACCCAGGAATGCATGCTTAAAGAGAATTTAACACAACTTTTCTATCTTCCCCTTCATCACTCCACCATATAACAGAAGTACCAAAAACATCGCAAGGATGTTCTTATTCACCCTATAGCAGTGAAACACCTTCAAAAATTCCTTCCCCAAAACCGATTTCATCGCATGCAACACTAACGGATCCCAAAACGCCATGATAGTGACTTGCCTCTTGTCTATGACTTCGTCTAAGAATGGGATTCGCCCTTTGGATGATTCTAGTAGCAATGGTGTGTTCATTGTTCTTCCAATAGTCTCAATTCATAATTTTAGTGAATTTTCTAGTATGAGCTCTCGCATGCCAATGCAACCTTATATAAACCTCTCACACCTATCTTCATCATGGGATTTACATCCACTTCAAGGCCAAATATTCATCGTATCTCAACACATTAATTCCTCATTCCCTCATATTGATTGCAAATTATAGTGACACATATGTCGTCATTTGTAATATTGGTGGCAAGTAACACCTGCCACCACAAATGGATCGACTATCCAAAGAAATAGTCCTTTCTTCTGAAGATCACATATGAAATTATCATTGTATGAATGCATGTAGTATGCCTCTTTCAACAAGGAGTAAAAAATTATGATGTAATTTTTGGAAGTAATTAGTTTAGATTGTCTAAAATCCAAGCTGCATGTGCGATCATTCGAATCCAAACCAATCAAAAAAATTGACCTTTACGAAATCATCTTCTCGCAATGTTTTCCATGACTCTTTTTGCCAACTCCTCTGTAACCCCATTACCTTCTCTATACACGTGATTGATCTTGAATTCTTGTAGTCTATCAATCAACTTCTTAATTGGAACAAGCCACCTAGTCTATTTCCAGTTAGACGCATGCTTTTGCTTAATGGGATTTATGGTTCCTAAGGAATCCCCTTCCAGATGAATATTTTCAGCTTTGAAATCCTTTCCCAACACGATTCCCCTTAGGGTGGATCTAAATGCTACCATATTGTTAGTAGTTTTCACAATTAATTCAAATCTTTAGTATCAAATTTTCAAAATCATTGCAAGCCACACAACTAATTCCACTAGGCCTTGGGTTTCCTTTCGGAGCGCCATCAAAATTAATTTTAACCCAACCAGTCTCTAAGGCACACCATCTAACATACTTCTAAAAATTTTGGGTTTGGTTAGATTTGTTATCTCCCATAACTAGAAGAATAACCACTCCATTGAATAACTATACCATCTCTTCTTCTCAATTTGAGTAGGTATTTCCTTTTATAGATTTGTTCCTGGCAACTGACTTTTTCAGTTGAACAATAAAGGCCTCCATTTTCTTTATTAGGTTTTCTCTTGACATCAACTGCTCCTTGAAGATCCTTTTGTCTCACTCCTTCCATAATTCCCAAATAATTGAGGACAAATTAACTTGCCAAAGGCTTCCAAATACCCCCTTTTTGTGCCATTTTGGCCACATGCCAAACTAATCTTTCAAAATTTGTGGAAATGGGCCTTGTAAATTCAGTTTGGTAGTAAAATATTTGCAACAATATTTTGAATAAACACATGTGAGTAGGAGGTGATATGCATTTTCATCATTTCTCCTACAAAGAGGGCATCTTCCAGGAATTGGGATGCCAAGCTTTGCCAGTCTATCCAGAGTGAGAATCTTTTTATGTAGGGTCATCCATGAGAATACAATAGATTTGGGTAAACAATACTTGCCTCATAGGAGATGTTTTGGCCATTTTTTGTCGTCCATCACAACCTCCCTCAAATTGTACCTGATTTCGATCTTATATTGTCCATCAACAAAAGCACACCATTTGACCACAACATCTTCTTCTGAAATGGAGAGGCATTTTCTCTTCAAAATTTCTATTAGGCTATTTTTTTGATCCTGAGGTGCATTTAGATCATTAAAGGACTTCCATTTTCACTTTAGAATATTGTTGACATAGTTATGACCCCATAGTTGCAAACCTTGATTTCCCATGCACTAACAATCTCCCTCTTTAGATCCTCTAGATGCGGTATATTTTGTAGCTCTGAATAGCCATCCCAAGAATACTCCTAAAAGGAGGCACATCGTCCATTTTTTATTTCCCAAGTGATATGTTTGTTATTACTTCCTAGCTTACAAGGATAAAATTCCAAATTGCAGAGCCTTTTAGAGGGTTCCTTGTGGTAAATATTCGGACTGGATCATTAGTATCAAGATATTTCCTCGATAGGATCTAAACCCATTTTTGGTTGCCCTTGTACATTTTCCATTCTAATTTATCTCCCATATCAATGTTCATGATACTAAGTTGCTTAACCCCAACACCTTTAGCACCTTGGGGTTTGCATATCTTTTCCCATAGAATTAGTGAGAAACTTTGTGTGCCATTACCCCCACTCCAAAATAACCTCCTCATGATTTGGATGAGGATATATATCTTTCACTGATCCAAGGATCTTTATATAGTACATGGAGAAAATTGGACTAGCAGAAGGAACCGCCTTTATCAGTAGAATTTAGCTAGCCAAAGTCAACCATTTTCCCTTCCAAAGTTTCGTCTTCTTCTTACAACTTTTGATGATATTTTCCCAATGGTATTTTTATTTTATCCAACAAATAACGTCGTGCCTAAGAATCTCTCTAGGAAATTAGCCACTCTTAAGCCCAATATCCTAGCAATCTCCCTTTGAAGGCTAAGTTGGACGTTGAAGAAGAAAACTTCAGAGTTCCTCCAATTAACACTCTGCCCCGAGGCCTTACTGTAGTAATCTATCAATTTATTGATAATCCTTGCCTCACTCTGAGTAGTGCTCCCAAATAAGATTGTCTCATCTCCAAATTGTTGGTGGGTGGTCGAGTCAATACCAGGGGTGATATGAATACCCTTCCATTCCCTGTTTGTCCTAGCCTGCATAATGCTTCTCCCAAAGGCTTCAACCATGATAATAAAGAGTAAGGGTGACAGGGGGTCACCTTGTCTTATAACTCTTGTAGTTTCAAAAAAGCCTTGAGACACTCCATTAACCAATACTGAAAACTTGGGTGATTTTATGCATCTACCAATCCACTCAATCCATTTGTCTCCAAACCCAAACTTACCCAATATGTTGAGCAAAAATTGTCTATCCACTAGATCATTTGCCTTCAATATATCCAAATTAATGATCATACTTGGAGTTCTTGATTTCCTAGTTGAATGGATTACTTAATGAGCAACAATGGTTCCTTCCACAATTCACATGCCTGGAGAGAACCCACTTTTCTCTTCTAAGATAACCTTCTAGGTCACTTTTTTTTAATCTAGTGGCTATTATCTTAGTAAGTCTCTTATATATTGTATTGCATAATGCTATAGGTCAATAATCACTCATGCTCTGTGCTTCATTCTTCTAGGGATTTAGCGCTACAAAAGTGTGACTAAGGGCACCAAGCATAAACATTTTTTTCCCTTGACTCCTAAATTGCCTTGAGTAGATCTTCCTTAAAAATGTCCCAAAAGAATTGATAGAATTTAGTAGAGAAGTCATCCAACCTCAAGGCTTTGTATGGGCTGAGTTGAAAAGTGACAATTCTGACTTCTTCAATAATAAGGGGCTTATATAGATCCATGTTCTCTGCCTTATTTATTTGTGAAGTAATCCTACTTAAATTTTTTTGTCTCTCATCTCTATGATCTTGTGTCTCTTGGTTAATAATGGACTGGAAATATCTTACTACTTCCTAGTTAGCTTCTTCCATAGATTAGGTCATGGTTCCATCTTCCTTCTCAATTTCTATAATTCTCTTCTTAGTTCAATTGGAAATTGCAATGTTGTGAAAGAATTTGGTATTTCTATCCCCTTACTTTAGCTATACTTCTCTTGACTTTTGTCTCTAATAACACTCTTCTCTCGCCATAATCTCTACTAGTTCGACTTTTAGTCCTTTTTCTTTCTCATAATCTTGCATCTCCATACCCTTCTCAATTGTCATCTCATTTAATTTTTTTAACTCTTCCTCTACTTTAGTTTTCTCCTAAAAAATGTTCTTGAAGTCCTCCTAATTGCATTCCTTTAGTATACTTTTGATGTGTGTGAGCTTCTCGCTAAACATGTGCAACTTGGAATGGTTCCCTATCCTTATCTCATTTCACCAAACCCTAACAAAGTTATATATAATGGAATCTCCGAGCCACATGTTTTCAAACTTGAAGGGGGATCTGCCCTTGTGGCATTTTGGATTTATGATTAATTGCATTGGATAGTGGTTTGATCCGACAAATGGTAGAATGGCTGCCTCATAGGTATCTATGGTGATCTCCTAGTCATCGGTCAAGAAAAATCAATTTAGATTTTCTACTATATTAGTGAATCCCTCCCTACGATTAGTCCAAGTGAATCTTCTGCTCTTCATTGAGACATACCTTAGATTATTTTCATCTACAAAGGCTTGGAAATCAAGCTACACCCTTGTCAAATTTTGCAATCCACCTTGATTTTTTGAAATTTCCATTCTTGCATTAAAATCACCCCTTATAATGATTTTTTCACTCCTTTGCTGCTCCAACCATTGTGAGATTGCACTCCATAGTTGTCTTTTGGCTACAGTTGAGATAGGGCCATATACATTTTTACTACAAATGTCCTATTCTGGTAGAGGGATTTGCATCTTGCTATCATCAAGTTCTAACTTCCTGAGATTATTGTACATCTAACAAATAATGGGTTCCAAATCATGCCCTATCTTCTAGAGGTATCATCTAACTCCATAAACAACCCCTCCCACTGCCTCTAGGTTTTCAATCTATTTTGATACTCCTCGCTCCACTTTATTTCTTGTAGTAGCACCATATCAGCTTTGCTTGTATCTATTTGGTGCTTGATTTTTTAGGGGCATTAATGCCCCTAACATTCCAGGTAATTAGCTTCATGCCTCCTCGGGAAGGAATATCTCCTTCTCGTTTCTTAATTTTTTCTTATCCTTGGCTCTTCTTACTATTTCCAAGTTCGCTTTATTATATTTGTACCCCCTCTACTTATTTTTTTCTATATTCGGCTTCTTTAACTTGGAATCTATTTGTTCTATACTTCCTTTAGCTAGAATGTCTGCTTGGTCTTCCTCATAACTTTGATCAAGCTCGGAATCAAAGTCATCACTCTCTATTTCTGCCACTTCATACCCTTCATCTACCTCATATTCCACAGAGATGGTATTTGTGGCAACCTAATATATTAAGTTATTATTCAACTTTTTCGCTTCCTCAAATATTTCCCTTTTTTGACAAGAGCTCTTGGAAACTATTTCCTTTCGAGTTTTTAACCATCATCTAGGTCTCTTCAATATTGGGGTTATTGGATTCATCTTCACCCTCTACTTTAGCCATGCCTTCAAGTGTAGTTTTTTTATTATCTACCTTCTCCTTGTCCACTAACCCAAGACCCTCAATTTTCTCCTCCTTACTCTGATTACCCTCCTTACTGTATGGGGGTTGTTCTGACTAGTCCTAAATTATTTATATGTCACTCATTTCTTCTACTGATAAAGTGTTAATAGTACTCATCCTACCTACTTCCCATGTCTTTCCACTCATATCCTTAATTTCTACCACTTGATCCTTCATCTCTTGTTCCTTTATCAGATGAGCATCCCCCAATGATGGATCCACTACTCCCTTGCTGTGATGAATTAGTCTTTTCTCGTATTTAGTTTCTCTATTGACTTGAACTTATCCATTTCAAACCAACATCCCATGCTCTTTGGATTTACATTTAGGGCATAACACCATCAAATCTCCCCTTTCCACTTTTTGTTTCCACACTCCCCCATTTGTATGAATCTTTATTTCCGATGACAAGGTTTGCTAAGGAATTAATCTTATACACATTCTATCATAGGTACCCGAACCCCTCTGCTCTAGAATTTTGTATACGGATATAAAGTATCCCAATCCCCAACCAATTTCTTGAAGAATCTCTTCCCCCCAATAGTCTTTTATGCTATAGGTGAATCTAGTCCAAACCTTCCCCCACTATATAATCTCAAGGGTTAAAGTGAGGGTACCAATCAATGAGATGCATCCTTGTGTTGTCCAAGTAATGTGGGCCACTATTTAGGGCTTTCTCTTTTTCTAATAGGTTGGGGAATTCCTCCAAAAAAATATGTTGGGTAGAGCTCTAACTTGGATGTGGGATCCCAATTTTTTGTGATACCAAGTTTCTATGATTCCAACCTCCTTAGATCTACCTCCCAATTTGATAATTATTCCCAACTCCTTTAATTTACCCTTTGCATCCCATTTTTTTATTCCCATGAATAGAAACATTGTGATTTATCAAACAAGGATTGGACGACTTACTAGGTTGATCTACATCTTGGTGTGATGGCTCTTCATCCCTCACCATTTTCCCTTTCCCTTTCCATGATTTCATAGTGGATACCCACACCTCTAGACCTAACATTATATGATTCTTGCTTCACCAATTGTTGGATGCATCCACCTTTGGAATTTCTATTTGCCTCGACCACCCATTCCTGCCTTTCTTGAAAACTTTGTTACTCGGAATGTCGAAGAGTTGAAAGTTCTTCCCATACTCTTTATTATATAGCCATTGGTTCCCATTGGGGATATTCCTTGGACGTGTTCGCCTTTGTAGCTATAGCCATGGAATCTCATGCTGTCTACCCCAATAGTGAATCTAATTCGAAAAAGCCACCCCATCTTTTCTGGAAATGGCCTTTATTCTTATAATTCCCTCCCCCAATTTTTTTTTTAAAATCATAAAAAAATATAAAATAAAAAAGTCATTTCATTTTTTTTTCAAATAAGTTCTCGTGTCAAAATTAGTTCTTTTTTTCAAACTAAAGCAACTTTTTTGTGAAATGTTAGTTTTTGTGTTTTTGCAGCCATTGAAAAGTTGATTCAGATGTCAACCCAATGGTGGAGGTAAAATTTGTAGATTTTGCTTCAGATTTCAATTATAAGTGTTGAAAGTCACCTTTTCATTTTGAAACTTTAAATGTGCATAGCTTTTGCATTTTATTAATCATTTTTTAGTGTATCCTTTTTTTAAAACATATTAGAAAAATAAATAAAAAATATTTTTGCGATTTATTTTCTATAGTCATGTTATTTATTTATTTATTTTTTATTGACTTTTGTTTGCAAGTCTTTTTTTTGTTTATCCAAAAGTTTTTCTCCAAACTACTAACAAAAATGGTTTTGTAGGATGTTTTTGAAGACTTTGTTTATAGATATTTTCTATTTCTATGTACTTCATCTTCTTTTTTTTGCTCACACATTGAAATTGGGTTATAATTCACCTTCACACTTCAATTTGGGTAACAAATTACATGCGTCTTTTAAACCCAAACACACTTACACATGCTCTCCTCTTGCATTTGTTGACCTTGAGGATCATAAATAAGTGTGTTTGTTTTTCTTTTTAGGTGGCCTTCTTGGGGATTTCATCACCCCAAGGGATGACCTCAACTCTAATGTTTTGACAGAGTATAAATAGTGAGGGTGAATTGAAATATACACCTCTTGGAAGTTGTGATTTTTTCATTTAGTCTAAGCCCCCAAGAACTTTATACCTTGGGGAAGTGAAGGATAAGGGTGGGTCACCCTCTTCTCATAGTTGTTGACTTTGTTACACTTTCAAATCCATGGATTCAGGTCTCACATACACTTGTGGCACATATATTATATCCCCTTCTTTCAGTCATTTTCATTGTGGTGGATCACTATTGGGGAGGGAAAGTGCTCACATTGTGTCTCCATGTGGTGATATAGGGTTTACTTTGGGCAAGGCTAGTCCTCCAAGATAAGGGGTGTAAGGTGGTCCATAACCTTATATTCCCTAGCTATCCATTTCATGTGGTAATATGGAACTACTAGGATAGATGTCATCATTCTTCTAAAGTGGGGATGAATTTCAACATTGCGAGTCCACAAGGATTAACACACCTTTCATTGAATAATTATAGGCTTCTTGTTGTGTATTCTCTTTGTGTGTTGTGTATACCAAGTTCTTGTGTGTAAACTTTTAAATGAAGTTTGAGTCAAGTCAAGTTCGAAGTCCATTTGCTTGTTTGAAAACATATTTCCCATTAGTATCCTTGAAGCATAAATGTTGAAGCCAAACTTAGGATAATCATATTTTAGTGCAAAAACTATTTATCCTTTCTCATCATCAAAACCATTTCCCAACATTTCTACATAACAAAATAATTTGTTCCAACCAAATTATCCAAACAAATTCATTCCAAGTTATCCACCTTTAAGGTTGTCCTTCATTGTTAGGTTTTGAATCTTTTGATTAGTCACCAAGCCCTCCATACCCATACTTTTTACACATTAAATGTTTAATTAATACCAATCTCCTCTTCTACATGAAGCCTTAGGCATGAAAAGATAGAAGAAAATTGTTTCCATGGTCAACCACTCATAGATTGGCTCCCTTTCCTAGGAGAATCTTCCTACCATGATGGTAGTGAAACTAATGATGACTCTCCTAATCAATTAGAACACACTATCAATCCATATGCCATCCTAGATTCCAAACAAGGGCATGATCTCATGAAGAAATACATTGAATTAAACAAATATTCCATCCTTATGAAGATTATAAAAAATGAGGGCAAAACTACCTATTGTTGATGATCTCTCCAATCTTGGTCACATTGTCCATCTTGATCCCTTCCAATATAAAAACACAATGCATGGCCGAATCACAAATATAGAGAAGAAAATTCTTACCATTATAGGAAATCCTTTTTATCAAGGGTTTATAGGTCATCTAAAGTTTCTACTCCATCCCTAATGAGGTTCATGATCCTAATTCCATTGATCAAGCCACATCCATAATAAACATTCCACTTGGGATGCAATCCACCACTACTCATATAGAACCCATCTCCATTTCTATTCCCAATCCAAATATTTCCAAAGTCACTACTTATACCATCAATCATCTCAACCAACATCATAATCCACATTCATCCAACACTCATAATACACAACACCATTCATACACCTTTCCACAACCACCAAGTTTATCCTTTGATCAAGAATGGAAATCCATGAATGATTCCCTTAAAGGACTTCTAGGGAATACTTATAAGAAATACCATAAATTTTAAGAATTGTGCCCATGTTACTTTGATCAATCAATATGACAAATCCCTTTTCCCACACCTTTCAAAATTCTAAAATACGATAGATATAAGGGAAAGGGAGATCCTAGGGAACATGTCAAATAATTTGTCATGGCTAGTCAAAAGGTTGCATATCAAGGCACATACTTACTACACTTATTCCCTCGTAGCCTAGGTGGCCAAGCACTTGAATGGTTCTTGCATCAACCTAAGGGGTTCATCACATCTTTTGCTGATTTAGTTGAAAAAATTGTCAAAAACTTTTCCTACAACATGGAGCATGAACTTACTATGATGTACTTGTGTAATACTAAGCAAAACTCAAGGGAAATATTTTTATTATTCATTAAACATTGTAGAGCATTATCTAGTATATTTTCATGGCCCATATGAGAAAATAATCAATCCATATATTTATCACAAATATAAATCCTGATTTGGCCTTTCATCTACAAGTCCAATGTGTCTCTTGTTTCGATGAAATAATTAAGAGAGGTGTTTAAATTAAAAAAAGCCCTCATAGATAAAAGAGTCATCAACCTTTTTACCAAGGATCAAAACCAAAATGACAAATTCAAAGATAATTCCAAAGTATTTAGAAAAACTAAGAATGACATTGGAGATGGGGTTACCAATTCCAAGCATATTGAAAATGTGAAAACCTCATTCATTGTCATCCCATCTACACCCCCTAAAGTAGAGCACGAAAGAAGACAATTTACACCTTTAGGGGAACCCATTGAGTCATTTTTCTAGCTACTTGTCAAGGCTAACAAGATATCCTTTCCACTTATTAGACCTTTAGATGACAATCAACCAAAACCTTCACAGTATAAAGAAAATGAATACTATGATTATCATCATGTCAAAGATCATGCCATTAGAAAGTGTATGAAACTCAAACATGATATCCAAGATCTTATAGATAAAGGTGAGATTGAAATAGAGGTAACATCAAACACCTTGGAGCACCTAACCAAGAGTTGGGTATATAAAATAATTCTTCTCCTAATCATAATCAATAGTGCACTCAAAGCCAAGACTTCCATACAAACACTATAAACTATAAACCCCCTCAAAACTATGATTCCATTGTTGATCATATTGAGAATTTTGATGATCAAATGCATACCATTCAAATAAAAAACACCTGATTGTATTGTCACCACTTGACATATAAAATTCACTATCTAATGTCCTAATCCATCCACTTCAAATACCCCCAAAAAATATGACCTCCTTGACCATCTTGAATGGACATCGACACACATTTCTATCCTTGATCATTTGTTCATATCCCCCACTCCTAGGGATATTTAAATCATATTCTACAAGAATCTCAGGTCCCTAATCATATTTATCCTTCATGCTTCCAAGCCCTCATTGGCACCTTTGCACTAACCATCACCTTACATTCACTCCGAATGACTTGCCTCCACTTGATTCATCACATAATTTCTCTTTCCATATATAAGCAATCATTTATAATCGTAAGATAAAACATGTTCTCATCGATAATGGTACAAGCCTCAATATTTGTACACTTAGATTGCAACATTTGGGTTATCCCACGGAAGCCTTGGGATCACAAACTTTTACTACCAAGGTTTATGACAATGCATAGAGAGAATTAGCTCGTATCGTTTACCTCCTTATTAGTGGGTCCCACATTTCAACATACCTTGTTCCATGTATAAGACTTAGACCTTCCATACAATATCTTGATTGGTCAATCATGGCTCCATAGCTTTCAAGCCATACCCTCTATGTACCATGTCTTAAGTTTCCTTGTAATGGTGTAGACATTACTATTCCTGGTGATCTCCTACCCTATAAATATTGTAAAATGATTAAAGAGAGCTATAATAACCTTTAACCATCCTCAACTATTATCCCCAAGTCAACTTTCCAAAAACCCACATCATACATCAACCCTAGTGATTTAACTTCCACATATTCAACTTCATCCACCAAGATATGATCCTTAAAATCCATATTCAAAATCCTTGATAATGGATGCGAAGAATATCAAATCCATGAATCTTTTAACATCATCTCGATCCTTTAGTCGACCAAGCTCAAAATTTCAAGATCCATTTCTCATGTTGCAATGAGGGCCCAATACTTTCCTTTTTGGAGGATATCTTGTTGACAAGAACATAAAAGAATTTTATCCCACATGGTTAAACAAAGTTGAGAAATATGCCACTTGATTCAAAGAACACATGTATACCATTCCCTTGCGCATTTGTGTTAGAATGAACTATAAAGGTAAAGGTCTTGATATACACAAACAAGGCACCCTTGATCCTATTGATATAACAATCAACAATGGAACTATTGGCTTAGGATATGGTTCTTATGATGAGTACTATGAAGCCCTTATTTATTTTCTTGATACTACTAGGTAAAAATCTTATAAACTTGAGGATATTGAAGTAATCATTATTCTTAGTGATTTTGAGGAGCTTGTTACTACAAAAATATTCCATGACAATGCCATCCTCACTATCCATCTTGATATACAATACCCTGAGATCATTGAATAGGCCGAAAATGACTCCCCTTCTTTGGATAATTTTTAAAATGATGAGGCCATCCTAGAACTTATGCAGATCCATGACCACATTCCTTCTGGAGATCATCAACAAGGTTTTCAAAACTTATTGAGCTCATATGCATATTTCAGAGAGTATGAATATTTTTCACATATAACATTTGAGCCTACTAAAACAAATGCACCATTTGATAGTGAGCTTCATCTTTCATTGGTACCTACACCACTTTAGGATGGGTCGCCACTCCTTGTTGAGGAAGCTATAGACATAAATTTGGATACAAATGAGACACCTAATCTAACAAAGATGGTAGTTGCATTAGATCTTGAACTCAAGTCAAATATATCCATGGTTCTTAGAGATTATCTATATATTTTTGCTTGATCCTATGTCTACATGCTTGGCTTAGACCCATCATTGGTGGTTCACAACCTTCTGGTTAGACTAGATGTTAAACACTTCTGCCAAAAAACTATAGAAAATGCATCCTAAAGTGGCCCTCCTAGTCAAGGAAGAACTTAAAAAATTACTCAATGTTTGTTTTACTCGATTTATTGATTATCTAGAATGGGTATCTAACGTTGTTCTAGAAAGCAAGAAACCCAAAGGGATATGAGTTTACACAGATTTTAGAGACATCAATAAGGCTTGCCCCAAATATAATTTTCCTCTTCTTAACATTTATATGATTGTATATTTGATAGCTAGACATGAGATGTTGTCTCTCGTGACTGGGTTTTCTAGATATAACTAAATTCAGATAACACTTGAAGATCAACATGAGACAACCTTTATCACCCCTTGGGGCCAATTTTGTTATAAAGTCACGCTCTTTGGTCTTAAGAGTGCCTATGCCACATATCAGAGGGCCATGACCACCATATTCCATGACATTCTACATAATATTGTTGAGGATTGTGTGCATGGTATCCTAGAAAAATCAAAACTTGTATTTGATCACCCAACCATTTTACATCATATTTTCTAGAGGCTCAGAGAGTATAAGGTTAGATTGAATCCCAACAAATGTGTCTTTGGGGTCACATCTGAAAAGCTCCTAGGATTTATTATTTCTTGACATAGCATTGAGGTAGATCTTGATAAAGTAAATGCAAAAATAGAAACACCACCTCCTCAAAATATTGCGTAGTTACGTAGTTTGCAAGGGAAACTCTTGTTGAATTGGTTGAATAGACTGGAATACTAAGAGGGGGGGTGAATCAGTATTTAGACAATATCTAAAAAACTTTTCAGAACTTAAACTTTTAGTGATTTATCAATTTCATCAATTAAGCTCATCAACATGAAATAACAAATGCATAATAAATAAATAACACAACCACAATCAGAACACTAGATTTTATACATGGAAAACCCAAAAGGGAAAAACCATGGAGAGTGTTAGCTCTCAAGATTAATATAACTAGTTATATGGTGTTTACAAAAGGGGTGGCTCACTATCAGATGGATCATTGCGAAATACAAAAGCGGCCCACTATCAGAATGCTCACTACAATAAAAAATAACTGAACTAGGAAAATTGCATCTCCTAATGCATGAAGTCAATTCCGGGCTAAGCTCAGATAAAAATTCACAAAACTTATAATAGATCTAGTAAGGGATCACTATACCACTATCCACAACTACCCGTAGTAGATCTCGTGAGGGATTACACAACTACTTTGCCGAACCAATCACTTGCAGCAGATCTGGTAAAGGATTAGTACAATACTGTCTGCAATCTGATTCTTCACAAACTTCTATTTTTTACCTCTCATAACCTTCGCACTCTTCACACACTCTATATCACACACCTTCTATGTATATATACTGGTAATCTCATACACTGAGATAATATGTCATCCAAGTAAACATGATTTACACAATAATATGCTACTTGGATCAACATGCTATCCAATAAAGCCTTGACCAAAAACATGATAAAAAAGTCAACCTTCACTTGATCACTTACACGCTTCCTTATTTTATTTACCAATGCATACACCTTAATTACCATAATAAAACAAGGGTCTATCAAACCCATAGACATGATCCCATAAGCATAAAACTCGAAGCACAATAATTCCTAACTCAAAGATATAGATGCCATAGATTTCCATGAGCGTTCAACAACACAATAGATACAATTGATATGATTGATACAACTAATATAATTGATACCATTGATACCGAAGCTCACAGAAATTATACGAGAACATTATAGCAACCAAGATAAGATCAACTCAGGATTTTGGAGATGAAGATCTTCCAAAAATAACTCCAGTAGATCATTTATGCCTTGTTGCATCACATGCTCAACACACAATACCAGAACTACTTCCAACAACATACACCGGACTACTTCCAACAACATACACTGGAAGTGGTATGCTAACCGGGTTTGACATCAATGACAACAATGACAATATTCACACAAGTCTAACAAATCAAGGCAATGAGATGATTCATTCCCTATTTAGCAGATAATTGCCATCCCTTCTCACATCTACTTTGAAAAAATGTCAACTTCGAGTGGGATCAATCATGTCAAAAAGCATTCGACTAGATTAAGGAATACTTGACTAATCCTCTAGTTTTAGTGGTGTCCAATTAAAATAGGCCTTTGTTCTTATATATCTTAGTTACACAACATGCCTTAGGTACCCTTTTAGTTCAACATAATGAGTTTGGAAGAGAAAATGTCATCCATTATCGTAGCAGGACATTGGTTGGGTTTGAGCTCAATTATTCATCCGTGGAGAAAGATTGCCTTGCAGTAGTATCTTTCACATAGAAACTTCATCATTACTTTCTTAATGCAACTACTAATGTGAATGCCAAAATTGATCCCTTGAAATATTTATTGTCCAAGGCAACCCTTATTAGTCAAATGGAAAAGTGGGTCATGCTCCTTAGTGAGTTTCATATTGAGTATATAAACCAAAAGGCAATTAAAGAAAAAGTTATAGCAGATCATTTTGTAGAGGCTCCTATTCAGGATCACCAACCTTTGCACATCAAATTTTGTAATGAATCCATCCTTCACATTAAGTAATCAAAACCATGGACATTATTCTTTGATGGATCATTTGCATCACATGGATTAGGTGTTGGCATCCTTTTTATTACCCCCCAAGGTGATTTCATTCCTAATTATTTTGCATTACTTTCCCTTGCACAAACAAAATAGTGGAATATGAGACACTAATATCTAGTTTGAAATTAGCAGTTCAATGTCACATTCAACATTTATAGGTCTTTAGAGATTCACAGTTGGTAATCAAACAAGTTAATGATGAGTTCCTTACTAAGGATGAAAAGATTATACCTTACAAGCACATGGTTGATATTTTTAATTGTACTTCCTAGATATATCTTTTGAGAAATTCCCACATATCAATAAGAAAGTTGATGCAATGGCTACTATCAGATCTCTTCTAGATATTCCTAGTGAAGCTCAAGAGTCTCATTTATTTATAGAGAAACTAATTACACCCACTTATGCTCTTTTTGTTGCAGACATTTGTTTTGTTGTCGTTAATGTCAAAGTGTCCACCTCTTTCAAGTATTTGAGACTTTAAGACACCTTTCTCCTCCGAGTCTCCACATTGCAACCAAAAACGTCCACCAAATAAGGGGTTCATATTCATTTATGTGACCATTTTTACAAAAACAAATTTTTTTTTCACTTTTGATCAAAGAGGATATTATTGGTTTTTATTTTAAAGATCTATCATAATGTGCAATGCTATTAGGGAATTAGTGTAATTTTGGGGAAATATTAATGTATACACGATGCACATCAGTATCACACAAATTGAAAAAATTTGTTTAATAAATGAAATTTGAAGACCGTTTACAATTTAAATTATGCAAGAGGGAATTAAACACACCAACCACCTCTCTCAATAATTTGAGACCCCAAGACACCTTTCTCCTCCGAGTCTCCACATTGCAACCAAAAATGTCCACCATATAAGGGGTTCATGGCCCCTTATGTGAACATTTTTATAAAAATAAAAAAAATTGATCAAAGAGGATATTATTGTTTTATTCACCCCTTGGCATTTGCATTTGCGTTATATGGTATAAATAGGTTGAAGCATGCTCGAAACTAGAGGAAACAAACTTTTATATCGGGTGCTATACACTTGAAACCAGACACCACTTGCACACACACATGAGGATGAGTGGAACTAGCAGAACATGGCTAGACTATTCCTACTCTCCTCCCCAACATGGATCAACTAGAACTAAATATCTAGGGGCGAGTATCCATGTCCTTTTTTCATCATTTTTCCCATGGATCACCTAGAAAAATACATGTAGTGTGTATTTGTGCTCTCTCTTTCCTTCTTCTCATGAACTCATAAATTTGTTATCGATGGTTCATGGATGGCACATGCTTTGCTCTTTTATGTGGTCACTTGTGCTCTTGAGATGGCATTTTTCAAGAATGATATTAGTGGTTGAGACATTTTGATATCGAGGTCTCTTCGGCTAGTTGACTTGAGGTCTTGTTTTTGGTCTTTAGCTTTTGTGTTATGTGTCTATTGTCTTTGATTAACTTTTTGTTTGCCTTTTTATTTTTGTCTTGTTTTATGTGCCCTTGCATATGTTTGAGTGAGTAAAGATCATAAGATTGGAGGCTTAGACCATCGAAATTAGTGATGTCTTATACTCCTTGTGATCATGCTCCTCATCTCTCTCTTTTGTTTACTTTATTGTGAGTATTTTCATAGGCTCACACTCTCACTAAAGTGGGGGCTAAATGTAGTGTCATAAATTGTACTCCCTTACAATTTGGTCCATATTTTTCCCCTCCTTTCAACATTCATGTCGCAAAGTCAGACTAGCACCTTAATTCTTCTCATACATTCAAATCTACCCTCATTTCCACTTTATACATCACGTGGCCCCTTTTGTTTTGGTCCTAAAATGGGGTAGGACTAGGGCATGACGCCATGGTGCTCATTGGGACCAGGGCGTGGTGCCATGGTCCTCATTGGGACTAGGGTGTGGCGCCTTGTTCCTCTGAATTAGGACCCTATTTTGGCCCTCCTCAATGGTCACAATGAGCTATCATGATTGTGATGTCCATATCAATCTATGTTGGAAAATTAAGGTGTTTTTCGATAGACAAGTATATAAGGAGGTCCATTCCTCTCATTTGATATCACAGGAGAATCATAAGGCATCCAATCTATCTATATTCAAGCATTGAAGTGTTTATCATCAAGCATCTCTAGAAATCATCAAGGCTATGTATTCTTCATTCATCCATTTTGGAGCAACTTTACATCATTCATATGCAAGCATGTGTGTGTGATTAAGGTTTTTTCATGTTCATGCCATTTCATACAACATATGTGATTATATAACATGAAGCAAAGCATCATTATCAATCATTGCAGATCTGAGGTATATCTTTCCATTATTTATTTTAGTATTTGTAGTATTTCATTCAAGATTAATTCCTAAACCAGGGTTTGACTCAAGAAAACCCCTATTCCCAACCTACTGCCCCTTCTTTCTATGTGCAGGAAATAGGTACGGAGCTGGGATATTCAAAATAAACATTATTTATAATGATGAATCAATCACACTTCGAAGTACGAAAAGTTCAGAGGACCAGGGTGTGGCCGAAATGGTCCCTTCTTTTTAGGAGCCTTTACTTGGAATAGGTCTAAATCTATTTGCATTGCTTAGATCCAGGTTCGTGGCTCAATCTGACACCTGTAGCTTACTATTTCCACATTTTTACCTTCATTTTTAGCACTTTTACCCTACTTTCAACACTTCAACTCATAAAAGAGGGTTATTCATCCAAAACCCCAATCCAATTAGAATTCTCAGTCCTGATCCTTGTTGATTTGTGACTAGATCTATTGGATTGCACCCTCTTTGAATGTAATAATCCCTAAATCATAAAATTAGTGGTTTTCATCCTTCTTGTGGTGGAAACCCTAATTTTTCACCCATTACAACGTCTCATCCCTTTTCTCTAATCAAATTATGGCTGGATCTATTGGCTTTACCTTTTGCTTTTAAATGTGAGGTTGATCTTCTGAAATTGGTGATTTTACTATTCCAACTGGTAAATCCCTAATTTTACCACCTTAAAATTTGGTGAACCCATCATTCTTAAATCTGTATTATTTTTTATTTGTAGTCTCATATCTGATTTGTTTGCACTTAAACATTCATATTTGCATACATAAATCATATATGTACTTGAATTACATAAATTTAAAGGTTAAATTCATCAAAAATATATTTTATTCTTTTAAAATTGACTTGTGGGTTGCATAAGTTTTAAATTGTATGCTTGGATCTTATTGTTATGACATGTTCAAATTTAGATGCATCTAGTGTTCAATATCATAATTCATGGTGTTTAATTCATTGGTTAATCAATCATTTTACAAATAAATTGCATTGTTTAATCATAATTTACATTTCATTCAATATTTCCTTCATTGTGCATGAGTTTTGTTACTCTCAGTCCTACATCCAATATTACAGTGACTAGAAGTTATAGACTCAGGGCATCCCAAAGTTAATATGAAAGATATGGAGCCCTAGTTGACTAACCTATTCCATGTGAGTGTTAGTAGTTTCTCCAATCCCACACATGACATACCCCACATCACAGAGAATCGTTCCCCTCATACTTTTCATGATGAGAATGACTCACTAACTAGGGTTACTATTTACCAATTGAACAAGATTGATAAATTAGTTTGAAGATATTCAACAATGGATGGGTCGACAATACTCAAATAGTGAGGCAATCCCCTTGATTGAAGGATTGAAAACAATGGTTCAAAGTGAAGGAATGTTTGATGTATTGCATGCCTTGGTCATATAATTGATACTAATATTATGCCAATAAAAAATGTGCCAAAGTCCTTGGTTACTCTCAACTTACTAGACAAGTTGACCAGTCCATTCCTATGCCTACATCCTTGTTTAGTGTGCCTACATTTGCATCTTCTATCATGACTACTTCCACACAAAATGTTAATCTTACACATGTTAGTCATGGGGAAAATCCTATTAATCAATATTCTTGCATACCTCCTTTTGTGAGTCTTCCATTTGTTTCAAAACCATCTCCCATACAAACATACCATAATGTTCTTCTTCCTCATTCTCAACCTCCACTTACTCACAACAACATTACTCCTCCATCACAATCCAATATGTCTAATTCCAATCCATCGACCAAAGCCACTATCAATAACCTAGCTCAAATTGTTTCATCCTTATAGCACCAATTAGCTTCTTTAACTCAATCCAAGTTCAATATTCCCACATTTGATGTAGTGAGCCCACTATTGGATGAGATTGTTTGTGTGATTCCTCCTAAAAAAGTGGAAATTCATCAATTAAAGTTATACAATCAAACAGGTGACCCCGCGACTCATGTGAAGATATTTCAAACCTTGTGTAGTGATTTCTCTCACGATCAAAGATTCGTGACAAAATTATTTACTCAAAATTTTAGAGATAAAGCCTTGCAATATTATTATTCTTTGTCTCCTTATTCTGTTACTCTTTTTTTTGGTCTCTAATATGATATTTTATTAATATGATATATCAAAAAAGAGTACAACCTACAAAAAACACCCAACAAATTCATCTGCACAACATCCCACCCACATAGCTAAAATTTGATGAAGAACCCCCATTAAGCCTCTACTACCACTACAAAAATTACGAGTTCAAATAGACAGTAAAAACATAAACAACCAGCCCAACCATAGTCACATAAACAACAGGCGGAACAAATATTTCTGTAATTTTTTACAAAAAACAACCTTAATCTAGCTCCAGCTATACTAATCCACACTACTAACTATCCTCAAATTCCTCTTTGAACCTGGTGAGAATGTTAACCACTTCCTCTATGCATGCTCATGGTCTCAGTTCTCAACCTAACTCCGCTCAAGTCACTTTGTGCGCAACATTCAGCGCCTCCTCGACGCACATCAAATTAGCAAAATTCTTAAACCCCTCCCAGACATGCCATGCCATAGCTCTGCACCTTGTGTTCAACTCATCCTCCTGCCAATGAACAAAGGGGAGGAGACCCACGAGTTTCGACATCCCTTCCGAAGTGTCAATTTCCTCACTTAGAATTGTAACCCATTCAAAGATTGACTCCATACCTCCTAGATATTCCTTTGCAATTAACTTCTACAATGTTTGCTTCACCTTGTTCAATTAACTCTCAAAATCCAATACCCGAGCAACAATTAATGAGTAGATTTCCATGTTATTCCTATATATGTGGCTTATAAACACAATATCTTCCCCTAGCATAAGTTTAACTACATCCCTCAATCTATCATCCTTGTAGAGAAGTAGGCCTTGCAATCTCGTATTTGAGACCTTTCCCATGAACGACACTAACTTCTTTGATGTCTTAAAATAAAAATTGGTTTTCATCTTCCTCCTACTACAATGTCCCTACCTCTATAATTTGTCTCTGTTTTTTGCAAAACATTCCTTTATATGAACTATTCTGAAACAATGATCGATAAAGCCACCTAATATCAATTAAAGAAATTAAAACACTTCACATCAAATTCCAAAATCGATGTCTTCCTCCACCATCATAAGCCTGCTACATCAATGCCCTACCATGAGTACAATATCTGATCATTATTCTCCACTATTTCTGCACGATTCGATATTAACTCCACCTCTGCATCGTGCCGCTTAACTTTACAACTTTCCATCATGTCATCTTTCCAACAATCTCGGGCTTGCCATAAGCGTGTTGTTATCCTCCACATCAACACTGGACAATTTATGAAGATCTTCCATATGATCTTCCTAAACATCTCTAAATGATATTGCCTATTTGGACAACACATCCACCTCTTTATTCACTGCTCTGTGCACATGTGTGTTTTTAAAGTCACTAAAACAATTTATATCACTTCTAATTTTCTGCACATATTTATTTTACTGTAATGCTTGAATCTCTCCTTTTATTAACTCATTTACAATGATTAAAGAATCCCCATCCATATGTAATCTTTTAAAGCTGAGTTTTAATCCCCAATTAACTACCATGTATGTTGCTTGTACCTTTGCCTCATTGTTCATACCCTTCTCCAACCGTTTAGCACCCGGTGCAATTATATTTCCCTTCCAATCTCAAAACACCAATCCAGCTCCAAAATCACCTGGATTCCATTTTGACACACCATCGAAATTGACCTTAATCCATCCTTCTAAAGGAGGAGACCATTGACAATTCAAACTTGAGTCTATCTCCCCTAGAGATGAATCATCTCGTCTAGGCCCATGAACGAGCCCTTATTCTGTTACTTCTTTCCAACAACCAGCTAATGCTTTTATTCAATAATTTTAAAATAAAATTGATCCTAAGATTACTTTAATTGAGTTGATTCATTGTAAGCAAGGAGTTAAAAAAATAAAGACTAATTTTATTGGTAGATATAAACGTTTGCATTCACAAATTTCTTACCATATGCCTAATCATGATGTTCAAAGAATTTTTATTACTAATTTACAAAAGGATATTATAGTTAAGCTTCTATTTTATAAGTTTACATCTTTCACACAATTGTGTGTAGTGCTTCATAATAATCAACTTCAAGTGAGCCAGTTTGAATCATCTTCTTCAATGGTTCTGGTTGATAAGAATGAGAGAAATCAACAATAATTTACAAATTTGAAACAAAAACAAAGGTTTCATCAAGATAAATGACAAAATCAACACTCAAGTGGTAGCCACAACACCAAGTGTGTCCTCTTTATCCAAATATTTTAGAAAAGAATCAACTCCTCCTTTTGAGTATTTGTATAGTATAATGTTGAGGTTGATTAATGCTAATGTGTTACAACTTTCTCCCATCAAACCAATTGACCATTCTAAACCATTGCCATCTTCCCATGATCCTAAGGCCTTTTGTGAATACCATCATTAACCAAGTCATGACACTGAGAAATGCTTCTAGTTGAGGTATAATATTCAAGACCTTATTGATAACAATACTATATTTGTAGATGTTGTGAATGACAAAGGGAACAAATCCGTAGATTCTCCTAACCAAAATATCCAAATTTTTACCAACCCATTAACTTCTCACTCCACCAATCTTGTTGAGTTTGAGCCACTTGCCTTCTTCCCCGATGACCTTGTTATATAATCTAATAATCTTATTAATCTCTATGACAAACCTAAACCTACAAAAGACCTATGCATTACCTTCAATCCCAATGATACTATTGTTACACCCGATGACCCATTATATATTACTGTGAAGATTAAAGACAAACCCTCATGAGGGGTGCTCATTGATTTGGTATGTGCGGTGAATGTTATTACTGGAGAACATATTTTTACTCAATGCATCAAGTAACATAGATAAAACTAATTTTGTGGTTAAGGCGTGTGATGGTTTTACTTGTCCTACTATTGGTTCTATTACTCTTCCAATTGATGTTGGTACTAAGTGCTTAGATGTTACCTTTGTTATTATTCCTACATCGGATCACTTTCACGTGAAGTTAGGACAACTTCAACTCTCTTCTATGAAAGCTATCCCTTCTACAAATCATAAATTTTTTAAGTTCCCTCACAATAGAACTTTTATAATGATTAATCATAGCCTCTACCAACCCACACTAAAGCGTAGAAATTTTACACTTGATTAATTTTGGCCTAAACAACCCGAGCCTTTAAAGCCTTGAAATGATACCACTTTCTTATCTTACCAAAAATGGAAAAATAAGATGATATTGGATTTGAGTAAAGCTAGAGACCCTATGCCTATGGATATTACTTTTCATCATCCCAGACTTGGTCTTCTTTCTACACCTATTCCTCCTATACATGTCACAATCCCACTTCCTACGTCGTATAGAGGAAAACCCCCGACGTCATGTATCTCTCAACCTATTGGGGTTTATTATGTTTCTCCCCTTATGAGAGAAGAAGATAAGCCTATATTGATTGATCCTCAACCTTCACAATTCTCATTCACAACCAAACCATTTCCTCCCCGAAGACAACAAATGTTAACTTGGTCCCATTTGTCCAACCTTTGCCTAACTATAAGGAGGAAGTTCAACTCAAAATACCTAAGTTAAAAATGATGTTTCCACTTATTTTTGTGTTAAAGATCCTATTATTATTAATTTAAATGATGATATAGATTATGATAATAATATTGTTCGTAATGATTACGATGATATGTTTGAGCTTGTTGAGGTTAATCATGAGTTATCTCCATATTTTTTAAAAGCATTAATTCTTGCTCCTACTGACAAACAAAATAATTCATCATTAGAGCATGGCCCTTGTTTGGAACTTGTATTAGATCCATCTACTGTGCTCATTATTTTTCTTCTTGCATCTTGTCCACCATCCCTAAATAATGTTAACAATATTGGGAGGTGGATGATTTGCTTGACTAGCTTCATTCGTGTCATGGATTTTGTTTTGTGTGTTTTCTTGTTCGTAATGTGCTTCCCCTATGATGTGTTGCTTGATATGCCTTTGTGTTATGTTGTTGGAAATATGAGTTGATGTGTTGTTGTGGTTGTCATTGATGTCAAACTTGTTATTCCGGTTTGGTTTAGAATATCTATGATGTAGAGTTATCTTGCTGTGTTTTTGGTACAATTGTTGTGTTGGTTTTTTTGGAAGTGCTTGGGTCTAGAATTTATTGTTGGTGTTGAATATTATTTTTATCTTCATTTGATATAGTTTTAGTATCATGGTTATGTTGGTTTTGAGGTCCGAATTGATCTTTATGTTCTCTAGGTGTTGTGGTATTATTCGTTGCTGGTTGTGAGATTCTATGTTTGACCTATCCTTAGGTCCAGATATGATTGGTTGAAGTGTGTTTGATGTTTTATGGGTCTCATTGTAGCATGTGGAGATCTGGATTTGAGTTAGTTTCTTTGGAGAGTATGTTTTTATCGGTAATATCTTATATGGTTGCATAGCACATAGATATGTTGTCGGTGAATTTATCTTTGGAAGATGTGTTTTGGTCCTCTATTTCTCCTAGAGTGGATCAACATTTGTGTTCTTGGTTCAAAAATTATATTTTGATTTAGGATGACTTGTTTTAAGATTTGATGATCTGTCTTATATATAATGCATTTTAATGTTTAAGTTGTAAATATTGGAATGAGACAAAGTGTAGATGATGTAGTGAAGTGAAAAGATCAGAGGAAGTGTGAACAACAAAGAACAGTTGTGTTCGAATGATATGCAAGCCATGTTGTGATTGTGAGAAAGAGTTGAGATAAAGTGTTGGCAGTTGAGGTCAAATTTGTGTGTGTTGATGTTGGTTTCTTGATGCAAAGTTCAAGGATAGCTTCATGATCAGGAGATGCTTCTTTTTGGATCTTTTTCTGTATCTTTCCCTAAGTGTAGTTAGCTTCAAGTTTTGCATGTCCTCTTTGTATCTTAATATCCCATGAGCAGTTAGCCTTGGTGTATAAGTTTGGAGTAGTGAGCTCTATCTTTGCAATCATTTCATATATAGTGGATATAGTTGTGTGGGTTGACTCCCACTGCGGGTTTTCCCTTTTTTGGGTTTTCCACATATAAATCTTGGTGTTCATGTGTTTGATATGTGTTGTTCAATAATTTTTTATGTGTTGTTGTAAATATTTGTTTGGACTTATTCACTCCCACTCTCAGTCCTACCTTTTATTCAACAATTGGTATCAAAGTGTGGTGTAGACATCTAAAATTAATATTAATTAATTTAAGCCTTCACACATAATTAATTAATTTAATCATGTTGATCCTCTTTCTCTTAAAGTTAATCAAATCAAATTTAATTAATCTTATCACTATAGTCCTATAACTAATTTATCAAAATTAATTTTTCCCCATTATTCTAAAGTCACCATGATTTTATTTCTTCTAAACCTCCATTAGTTAGTTAATTTTAATTAATTAACTTAACTATGTGATTCCTACAAATCCCTTTCTCTAATCCTCATGTAGCCTAATTAATTATTCCCTAATCCTTCTTATCATTATTCTCTAATTTTATATTCCTCCACTCATTCTCTCTCCTCATGTAACATCCTCCAAACTTTCCCACTTTCATTCTAATCCCTAATTAAGCCACTTGATCAATACTCTTAATCATTTTCACATCCCTAATCACCTTGATTAGGGTCTAGTCAACCATTTGTCATAAATGGCTTTCCCATCTCATCCTCTAATCTTAAATGCACCCGCTTTGGTCCTTTCAAAGAAATTCAAATTCTTTGAATCTCCCCATCCCTCCTCTTCCCAACGAATTTTGAATTTCTTTTCTCATTTAGTCTTTCTATAAATCTCTTATTTTATAATTTTTAGTTCCTCCTCCCTTCCCCCAAGCAATTATATATTCCTTTTTCTATTCTTGGGAGCTCTTCCCCATGAATCTTTAGAAGTGTGGAGACAAGAAATGCCTTTGTTCTCCCAATTTGTCATCTCAATCCTCTCCCACTCTTTCTCTAAATCCTATCCCTCCATTACAAATCAATCTTGGCCTCCAATCTATAAATTGGAGTCTTATTTCCTCACAAATCATCCACATCCATCATATTCCTATGATGTCCATTTTATCCCTTAATCCATTCTTATGTTGTCCATTTGAGATCCAAAATCATCCATGGCACCCTCATAATGCCAAAATCTTGCCTCATATAAGACATATCCATCTCATCCAATCATACAACTCCAAATCTATCTTGTTGTGTAGTGGATAGAAATCCACAATCCTTATTCAAGGAGCAAATCAAGTGGACATCAAGGGTGCACTCCACTTCAAGCTCAATCGGAGGGGGAAGAGGAGAGTATAAGAGGTTATTTACTATTTTGATTCCTTTATTAGTATTTTATGTTTTTTTAATGCATCTAACCTTCTTAACATTTTCTCATCTTCATTTTGGTACGCTTGGTGGGTCCCACGTCCCTAAATACTAATATTTTTGTGATTATTTGCGAATTTTTAGTTGCAGGTTTTTGGTTCGGTGTCCTTGTCTAAAATTTAAACTAAAATGCAGACGTCATTCTGGCCAAAGGAAGATGCCAAAATTAGACACCTTTCAAACATAGAGTGGGAAAAGTTTAAATTCAAATGTAGACACCAATCCTGTGCACAGACGTTGATCCAGCAGACACCCACTTTCTATTTTTTCTGCAATTTTTGGATCACAGTATGCATTTCTAAACACATCGGCGTCTCTGCCTAGGACTCAGAGCTTAAGTTATTTTCAATTTCTATTTTCATTTTTACTTCTTTAATCAGTTAAAAAGCACAAAAAAATTTAAATATCGGTTTAAAAAGAATAAAAACACTTAGATTAACAGATTTTAATTTTGCAATACTCGGGAATTTATTAGTAATCTAAAATTTTTAAGCAAATTAGGAAATTTTTTCTAGATATATGTGCTTTGACATCTGCGCTCTAGTTTGGTGTCTCCCTCAAGCCCATTTTCTTGCCCAGATTTAAATTTAAATTTTTGAATTTTCTGACGGCTTACGTTCTTCTGCAGCATCCTGTTTTGACATCTACTTAGATGTTCTGCTTTAGCGTCTCCACAAGTGAAAATCTCTCTCCCGAAATTCAAATTTGAAGTTTAAAAATCATTTTTTCCTAGTTTCTGTTTCTTTGTTTAGTCTCAAGACTTACTTCGGCACCTGCAAGACATTTGATGTTTGCGCCTGTACTTCAAAGTCTGCGCTAAGGTAACTAGTATTTTTGGTTACTAATCAGATTTTGAGTTTTGCGGGTTCTTTTCGTGAGTTTGAGACATTCTCACAAACTACTAACTTGTTGTTTGCAACACGTTAGTCGAAGACAATAATTTTTCACACTAATATTAGTTTGTTTTCATTGCATTTAGATTAGAAAAAATCATCATGTGGGACTAAAATGAACTATTATTTTTCGTCTTTTGTGCATTTGCACTCTTATAGAGCGGACCTGAATTGCTAACACACACTATCCTCTACCCATGATTTTAAAAATCTTGGGTGCATGAGAAAAGTGTTAGCAATACTTGAATTTTTTTTTCATAGGTAGAGGGCATGTCCCCCCAAGAAGCCCATAAGGCCAATGTGGGGAGAATGACCCAAGTGGTAATGGGCTCTTAGCCGAGTGACCTCTTAGCATCTATATAAAACACGCAGGACAAAAGTCCTCATTACGGGTGCTAATTTCGTACCTACATCGACCTTCCCATTACTTGTGTTCTACAGGAAGGAGGCTTATTGAGGGAGAGAGCATATATGGATGCCCGAAAGAGAGTCTTGTACTAAGAACCATGTTTTAGAAGGCCAAAATCCTACATTAGTGGTGTAGGGGATGCAAATCGTATCCTGAAGTTACCTCTCATGCACCCAATTAAGATGAGACAATAATCCCTCATATAATCTCTGGATCTTTGGGGTAAGAGAATCCGGTATGCTCGAGAAGTGAGTGTGTTGTAAGGGGGAGTCAGTGCTACCATAATCTTTATATGTCCACTTGTTTGAGGTATCTGTTTTTGCAAGAGGCCTATCTAATGGTTTCCATTTTTGAAGCTAGGATGTATGCTCGATGTGTCTTCATTTTTGCATTTTTGTCAATTAGGCTAATCTAAGCCCTAATCACTTTCACGCTTGTCATAGAGCATTAAAACCTTGGCCAATGTGTCTTTATTGTCTGATATTTTCTTGCCAAGAGTAGACAAGACTAAATACTTCCCAAGTTAGACTAAGTTAGACTAGATTCCAATCAAAATTTTCATCTTAAACTGTCAAACTATCCTTTGCAATCTCCGCCCTGTCAAACACTGCAATTTGGCATCTCCACCCTTCTATTTTGGCATCTCCACTCTACTTCAATGTCTCCTCTCTGGTTAAGTTTACAACCAGTTTCATTCATGCACCATAAAACTTGGTCCCTCAAACATCCAAAGAAGTCAATATGCCGTCAAGTCAAGAAGAAAAAGCTCAATTATAAGCAACTCCTCAAGCATCAAAAGTTTTTATATATCAATCGAAAAATCTTGTTGAAACATAAGATCTTCTTGCATTGTTTTTATGATTACCTCCATGGTTACAACAATGAGTTTGATGAAGAAGCTTTGAGAACCCATTATTTTCATCAAAGGTTAGGTTTGTCTAATTTGTCTTCTCCTCAAATTACATATTGAGTCATTCATCCATCTAAGGTAACCTTTATTTTCATCACGTTTCTTTCCTTCAATCTATTTCTCCTTCCATATTCATTTCTACCTTTAATCTCTAAGGACTTGGCACACTAATCATTCAACCTTTGACTCTAATCAATAAAATCATTCAACCTCAACCAATAATCAATCAACCTCATCCTAAGGTCAATGCTTTGTGAAATTTTGATTTAGACCTTTATCCTTTGATTAATCATCAATTGGCTTTTGTGCTTGAGAAAGAATCTCCCTCAAGTACTCATCTGGGTTAATCCTTTTTACCCTATTTTTCTTAGGAACATAAGTCTATCCTAAGTAGAAGAAGGTTTAATCAATTGTGCCTAATCTAAGGTCTGAATTTCACTTAGCTTGGTTGTCACCTTGCTTGTGGTCCATATCATCAATTTCCCACCTCATATAAGTTCTAATACAAGGGATAAGGTGGCATCTTAATCTAATAAATCTTTTCCTAATCCGAGGACCAAACACTTCAATCAAATCAAACCCAATCCAATCCAAGCAAATCAAATCAAATCAAATCGATCCTCAATCAAATCCAAAGTTGCTAAGTCCCAGTAATCATCTTCATCTAACATCATCTCATCACTTTTCTTGATCAAGTATATCCATTAAATTCCAACTTGTTATCCCATGCTCATCATTTTGAGGTTACCCTTGCATGGTCTATATGCACTCACAAAAGCAAAATCTAGCTATTCAAAAATCACATTCAAACATCATGGGTTGGTTTGAGGAAATGGTTATGGAAGTCGAAGGATCACCCTACCATTCATGCCTATCCAACTCATGTATGCCTCAAAATTATCTAACTTCTACCTATTAATGTCTCCCACCCTAGGCCACTTACCAAGTCAATCTCAACTCATCTCACATCTCTTATTCCTTTCCTACCTTTGCCAAGGGAAAACCATCTTATTCACCATCCATGTCTCTGTATTATCCCTCAAACACATACCCCTCCCACCCAATATGTATGTCCTCATCTTCTACCCCACCCACATCCCAATCTCAATTTTTCACAGCACCTCCATCATATCCATTGACCATTCAAATCTTTTACACCAAATTTCTCCCACCCTTAATCCTAATCCCCCACCCATATCCCAATCCAATCTTCCATCTAATCCTAAATTTTCACATAATCTAATCCTCCAAAATCAACAATATCCCCATCTCTCTAGTATTTTTTCCAACAAATGAACTGAGAATTAAGAGAAAAGGAGACAAATCCCCACCTCAAAACAAAGTTTCCGAATCTCATCAAGTTCTACATCCACCTCCATCTCCTCCAAATCAAGACAATCCTTAATTTGCTAAGCTTCATGATACTACCATCCCTCCATCTACCTAAGTAGAATAATCCACCTCCTCCTCCATCACACCATCTCCCCAACCCCAACCATGTCAAGCACTTATTCCAGAGCATGCTAGTATAGATTCATCTCCACCTCAAGATCAAAGCATTCCTCCATCTCATAATCACATTCCATCTCAAGAAAATCCCTCCATCCAATTCTCTCCTTCCACCTCAAGATACAATTATCCCTTCCACTCCACCACATGATCCCATTCCAATTCAAGATCAAAGTATTTCACCCCCCCATGTCATGATACCAATCCATCTCATGATCCTAACATTCCTCCTAATCCCACATATGATCTTCATCCTCCACACAATCCTAATCACCCACATGATCCTAATCTCCCACAAGATCCCACTCCTACCCAAGATCCCATCACCCCTATCCAAGCTATCCATGAATCCCATACCTATCAGCTTGGCTATTCCACCTTCATTTATTTTGTTTTCCTCCAAGAGCTTACAATCCCTTTCACATCCCGTCCCCCTAAAAATGGACTAAGAGCCATAGAATGACACAAATAGATGGTGAAAAAGAATGTTTCTTAATCAACCTAGGATAGTCACATAGGTGGTTAGAAGGGACATTTTTCAATCAACATTCATTGTATCCAAGTAAAAAAAGTGCAGACATATAGCAATGAATGAAGGGTCAGACAAAGCTGGAGCCATGCTCATGAAGGACTGTTATAATGCATGGTAATACAATCCACAAGATCATAGAAACTCATAGATAATCAAAGGGGAGTGATAACAATAAAGTCGAGTAGTGAAAACCACAAAGAACATGGGAGTTTCATGGAAATCCCAACCATTGAAAGAATGTGTGCCAGTCAAAAGAACACTAAAATGTCAAAATACAGTAAAGTGTAGTCCAAGGGTAAAAAAATATTACAAGATCTATACATTAATAAAAGACACCCATTCATGATCTAAAGAGAAGTTCACAATAGAAGCAACCCTTTTCCATTAGTGTGCATGCATACTAGAAATGACTTTACATAGCCCTAAGAGCAGTCAAAGGGTCACTACCAAAAATAGGCTCTGAAATAGTCTTATAAAGAAATCGCTGCCTTTCTCAATAAATGAAGGCACTCTAAAATCCTAAGGCAGGGTTTTATTGAGCGATAAACTTGAGCAACAAAGAGCATAAACTTAAAGGATTTAGAATATGATACACAGACGAAAAATATAAAGAAAACATTAGCAGCCTTGACCTATTATGATAGTTGAAAACATAATGATATCAACCAATGAATAGTCATAGTAAGGTCAAAAGATGATGATTTTAGCATAAAACAGTGATAAGATTCACCGTGAAAAGCAATTCAGAGCATAAAATTCTATATAGTCAATTATGGAAAGCTTTATTTAAGTAGCATCGCTACTTTCATAGCCCAAAACATAGTCATGGATCAAATAAATATGACAAAGACTCATAGCATTTAGTCTAAAGAGAAAGAGGGTTTGCAGTATTAACATTACAATGCATAGTCAAGGGACTATCCTGCTCGAAGAACAAGTTCAACATACAACAAAATCACTGTGATTTTGGAATGATCAAGAAGATATAATCATAGTTGATAAAGACATTATAGCAACAAATCAAAAGGCTACAACTGATTAAGAACAATTATAGCAGCCTTCAGTCCTAAAAGTAGTGAATAGGTTTCAAGGATGAACATACATAGTCATAAAAGATCCATGCTACTATTTGATCCCTTAAAAGGTGGAGTTTTAAAAACAAAAAATACAAGTTTTATTGTAGTTTGAGCCATCTTATGGATACTGTGACTAGGAATTTGGGCATAAGCAACATAACATAACATTAGCTAACCACGAAAACTAGCAAGTTATGAAATCAAATCCTAATACCATCAATAGAGATGCGAAGACAAAATACTTAAAATGAAACACAAACCATCACAAAGTGCCTTCTTCATAATTCTCCATTGTCCTTATTTCTCCTTCAAACTAGATGTGTGGATCTAACCTACAATTGCAAATACAAGTGAAAACGAGTAGATTGCAAAGTGAAATTCATAGGGTAAGGTTCATCAAAGTGTGGTTATGAAAATGATTGAATAAATGAGCTCAATTTATAGGCAAAAGTCATTAAAATTGAAAAGGGCAATTAGACCAATTATTAGCATGATTATGACAAATTGAATGACAACCTTCTATGACAAAATAATGACAAATTGAGAGAGAAAATGTTCTCATCAATTATGACAAATTAAGAGGGAAAATAGCGACTTGATTATGACAAATTAGGCCTCAAAAATAGCTTGTAAGCTTATGAACAATTAAGCATGAAAAGAGGAGCAAATTTAGAGGAGAAATTAGTGGAAATTGTTAGGAGAGAAAAAGGTGGGAAAATTAGTAAATTGTATTATTAATTTCTCTCACAAAAGGGTCCAATTAGCCAATTAAACAATTAATTTAATTGCGACTCAAAAAGATACAGGATAAATGAATAAATTCATTTAACCTAAAGGGAAGTGTTAATAAAGGATCCAATTAATTAATCATAAAACCTTAGAAGCTGGACTAAACATGAACTGGGTCCTGATATAATTAAAGCCAGTAAATGACAATGATCATGATCAAAAGGACAAATGACAAAGACTTGAGATTGATTTGATAAAGACCCATAACAATTAAGTCAAAGATGGAAAAAGGATTGCATTGATAAAGGATCAATGATTAATTGATCAAAAATTGACAAAGATTGATGATTGAATGAGATCGATGATAATCGATCAAAGATTGACAAAAGGTTGATCTGATAAAAATTGATTTGACAAAGACCGATGACGAATCGATCGCAAGTTGATAAAAATATTGATGATGATTGATAATTGAAGACTGGAAAAGATCCTAAATGATCCAAATTGATTGACAAATGATTGAAGATTGATATTGAAAATGACGAGATTTAGGACAAAACCCTAATTGACACTGATTAGGGCTATAACGATGTCCAATTGATATAACAAATTGATCACGACCGATGATTGAGAATCAAAATTGATATTGACAAAACCTAATTCAAATTGCGAGACATTAGGATCGAATAGTAAAAAAATGTAGATGAATGACACAATGTTGACAAATGATAAAGATAGAATGTATGACATAGAGGAAATGTTAATAAGATGCGAAAACGCTAAAATAAAGTCACATAAACATGTTAGAGTATGGCACTGCAAGTTTTGACCATTTTTAGATGCCTACAATTTGCCCCTCTTTAAGACAATGTGATTCTGAGTGTTGTTTCAAAGAATAGTCAAGAAATATACCTTGATGCCCCCTCAAGGAATTGGTCGGAAAAATCCAAAAAAGATTCTAATTGATCGACAATGACAATAAGAAGCTACTCATTCAAACAGACTAAAAATCAGAGGTCAGATGCAAAAGATACAAACATGACAATGTGAAAAAGATCGCAACCAACACAACAAGGAAAGGGGGCACGCCCATCTACACACTTCAAAAGGATATTAAAGGAGGGGAAAGGGGATGAAAATGGCTCATGTTTACCCTCTAATGTGGTGAATGTGGAGCTCTGGAGCAAAGGAAACTGCAACAAGATGGTGAACATTCCAGTGGAGGACACAAAACAATATGGGAGTGATTGGGCTAGGGTGACCACCATAGGTAGGACTAGGGATGGTAGGAGCTTCATCCTCAGGACATGACAAAGGTGAGGAGAACAAGGGTAGCACCCTCTGATATGGACATACTTGCTCATTTTGATGTAGACACATTTGCTTATCATGTACTTATCTTGCAGGCCATATTAGACTTAGATGGTCTAATTTTGTACTCTGATACTTTTTGATATATATATGATATGATATGCAACTTTGTTTATAATATGCATCGTATGTACTTCTCAAACGATGTTATGTATGAATGGTTTATACACTTCATGTGATGCAATGAATGAAACATGCACCTATTTTTGTGTTTTTATCTTTATGGGATGCAATGAATAATGATGATATGCAAATGTTTTGCTTTTAATTTTTATATGATAAAATGAATAATTATTGTAGCATGCTGAAATACACCATTGCTAAATAGGAAATAAGGATGATCACGAATTCTTAACTATCTAAGCAATTCAAACATAAAACCAATGAAATAAATGCAAAATGGAATTAAATTAAGCAATATGAAACTCCCTATTATGCATCATAGCTTCCATTGTTCTTCTTCTCTTTGTGGTATGATGGCTCTCAGTTATTGCGCTAGCAACTTGCAATTGACACAAAGATTCAAAGTTCGTGATCTAGACTAATTGTCCAAGATTGAGGAGGAGGATTGAAAATGGAGATTGAATGCTCAATTTATAGATTTTTGGATGAGATTGATTGAAAGGTGGAACAAATTGATCAAGAGGTGGAACTCAGGTGAGCTCACATGCTGATTGATAGTTGAACCGCTGACTTGGAGGTGAAACATAATAGATTGAATATTAATTGAGTCAACTGATTGAGAAAAAGTTATCTGGGGGAAGAAAAAGAATGATTGAAAGAAATAAGGAAGATGACAAAGAGAACTAGAAGATGGAAATAGAGTATGGAGAGATAAATGATTTAATTAATTAATTTAGCATGTGCTTGCACTTTAACTTAGATTTTCAATTTAATCTTTGCATGAAATTTATTCAAATAATTGAATTCATTTAATTTCAATTTAGTATTTGAATATATTTAGAACTTGACTTTGATTTTCAATTTAATTTTTGAAATCATGCACATGTATTTGAATTTGGAAGAAATTAGAAGAATATGAAATTAAATGAAATTAGAATTTGGGGAATTTGGAAACGGAAGAATTAATTATAATTAATTAAATAATAAAGATTATTTACTTTATATTTAGAAATGGACTTTAATTAAATAATAAAGATTATTTAATTTAAAGGAATTAAATCACAATTAATTAAATAACAAATATTTAATTAATATTTAGAAAAGGGTTAAATGATTAGATGATTAGAGATAGAAATTGAGAATGAAATTTATTTAAATAATAAAGATTATTTAAATCAGGGAATTAATCTGAATTAATTAAATAATAAATATTTAATTAATATTCAGAAAATGGTTAAAATGATTAAATGATGATAGAATAGAAAATAGAATAATTAGTAAGATGACGAGGAAATAAAAAATTAGAAGAATAAGATTAATTAGCTTAATTAAATATTTAAAGAATTATTTAATCAATTAGAGGAATAATTAGTACATGATCAATGAGACATTTTTAGGTGTCTACATTTTCCCCTCTTTGAGACAATGTCGAAACGACGTTGTTTCAAAGAAAACAATTTTTTTTGCCCCAGTATGCCCCGGTGATACTTAGGGTGTAATGCCCCCTCGAGAGATTGTTTGTGCATTAAAGACATGAATGATCTCTCAAAAAAAAAAAGAATGTTAGATAGAAGAATAGTTAGCATATTAGAGATAGAGATAGGTGATGTGAAGATGATATTGAGCTAGAATATGAGAGAATAGATTGATGAAAGAATAATGTTAGATGATAGAAAATGACGTAGAAAGAGATGATGAGAAAAGAATCAACAAACTAGTAATAAATAAATGAGATGAAATGAGAATGATTGATTCACGAACCTGTGTCATTTATTTTTTTGCTCAATATATATTCATCACTGAGCCTTTTTATTGAACAATGGAGCTTAGCACATCAGGGTATAAGGAACCAAGATGTAAGATATCTCATTGTAGAAACAAACACGTAGCAGACAAGCAACAAACAAAGAAAAAGATAATGCCCATCATGGCTCCTCTAGTCACTTGTGGACATCCCTGAGTAGCATAGAAACATAATCTGTTGCCAAATGATAAAAGATAAAGACCGACCTAGACAAAATTCAGCAGCTATACTAACCTTGTGCCTTCGTTCTCAGTTGCTTGATGTGATGGTTGATAATGGCTGATCTCGGAAAGTTGTGGACCTCATTTAAGACTGACCCATCTGATTTCGACTGTATCCTCTTCTGTTTAAGACAAGATAATGATCACTTAGATATGGATATGATACGATTGATAAGACAATTTGATCAGTTGATTGCAGATGTTTGACTGGATAGTCATATCCTTTATTAACTTCGTGTGAAGCATTTGTTGGATATCTACTAGGATATTTGTTTCTCACAAGACATTTTATTGCAAGTTTTTTGTTTGATTGATTTTCAATTTTTAGTTCTTTTCCAAGAGCTTTTTCGATGTTTTTGGATTATGTGGATCGATATTTGAATGCTTTTTTTATTTTTATTTTATTTTTTATTTTTTCAAGTTCGTGTATGGATGTTTTTGGTTGATTTTGAATGTTTTTGGTATTTTTTTGAGTTTTTCACTGTTTTTGGATTTTTTTAGGACTTTATATGATTTTTAGGATTTTTTAGGACTTTTTATGATTTTTTTTTGGGATTTTTTTTTTCAGGACTTTTTATGATTTTTAGGATTTATTTCAGTTATGCCCCTAGTGTGCAGACCTGTATGACATGATGATCTACATAATGCATGTGGAGACAATGAATTTTTCACATGACCTACGTTAATGCAATATGCATGATGAAGATGCATTTCCTATTCAAACAAGGCTAACTATGTTTGTTTTAGCATTTGTAATACACCAATTGAAATGGAGGTGCAAAACATTTCATAGATAAGTAGTCAATCGATTCTTAAGGTCCTTTGGAACATTCAACTTAGCACACATAGTGACTAGGATCTACAAATGGAGACGTGGAAAAATTCCCCATTGGTTCTTGAAACTTTGATCTTCTTTTGCCCATGTGTGTGCAAATGAATTAATTCCTACTCTTGTGTTCACTAAAGATCCTTAGCATCCTATATGACTAGCTACATGGATTATCCTAACTTTAAAAGCATCCCAAATAGAGCCTTGCTACCAGCAAGCCTTGAGAGCTCCGACGAGGTTATAGACTGTAATTTCTCAAATATTGCTCCATTGCCAATAGGCATTCATATCCCTAATGGAGTTACTCGTATGTTCTCATAGTCAATCTTTTTGTCGCACTTGAATGCGTGATATTTCAGTTATATATCATTGCTCTTTTTGCCTTGAGATAGATATTTGGCAGAGCTCTTTTTCTTTTTCTTTTCTCGCCTTGACTTGTAAGTAATGAAACCTACTTGGGTGTGACAATTATACCGGCACTGAAGTAGAATTTTAGATTTTTCACTAGTCATATGATCAACTAGGTTTAAATGATGATAGAATAGAAAATAGAATAATTAGTAAGATGATGAGGAAATATGAAATTAGAAGAATAAGATTAATTAGCTTAATTAAATAATTAAATAATTATTTAATCAATTAGAGGAATAATTAGTACATGATCAATGAGACATTTTTAGGTGTCTACAATTATGACATGCAAATGTTCTAACCAATGAATGTAGGATGCAAAGTGTTTTTGATGTACCTAAGCACTAGATCCAATTTATAACAAGGGTTGAAGAAAGAACTATTAGTAAGAGGAAATTAGATGAAGAAAAATTAGTAATGAAGAAAAACTTGCTTTCACAAATGCAAAATAGTAGGTGAGAACCTTTATTTGATATGGAAAAATGGATGCAGCGCACCATGACAATGAAAGTCAAGACGATAATTCAATCCCTTTGCGTAAAACAGACATGGCGTAGACAAGGAATGGTTTAACCATCCTAAGACATTATGTCTGTCAGAGGTCCAGGTATCTGTGACAACCACAATGTGAACATGCCAACACAGAAACTCATGACATACTTTCCTCAGAATGTTATGAAACACTCCACAAACAGAAGACAAAACTAAAATAGGACGATAAGCCATCCTGACCACTCTAAATCACTCAGTGACATCATCTAGCAACATAGGAACATGGTTGAAGCAAAACATAAATCAATGAAAGATAAGACTCGCAAATCCAAACAAGTCAAACAACCATTCTGTTCTTCATTATCAAAGTGATAAGTGTTGTGGTTGATAATAAAATGATCATGCTAACTGGTTTCAGGAAATGCAATACCCCATCTAAGATAGGACATAGTCAGGTTTTGAGTGTACCACACCCTGTATAAGACCCATGATAATGTTGATGCTGATGGTGATTGATGCAACAATTGGATTAGTTTGAAAGCTTGCTTGGTTGAACAATTTATCTGTTGATGTGTGATTTGCTAAGCACAATGTTTGTCATGTTTTTTGTTTGACGTCCACTCAAATGCCTATCTATGTATAAAAGGGACAACTTATTAATGAAATGGAAATAATTATTTTTGTATTTTATGTTTTTCGATTTTTAGGGTTTTTGAAATTTTTCATTTTTTGTGCTTTTTCTCAAGACATTTAAGGATGTTTTTTGAATTATTTCAAGACATTTTATGAGTTTTTAAAACTTTTTTTAGGACATTTTTCAAATTTTAATGCTTTTTTTCAGGATCGTATTTGATTTTTAGAGATTTTTTTAGGACTTTATTTGATTTTTAGTGATTTTTTCAAGACATTATTTGAATTTTTTAAAAAAAATTTCAAGACTTGTAATTTTAATTAATTTTTTCAGGACACACTAATTTTCCCCCAATGTGTATCAAGGCAAGGAATATGATGAATGGATAAATAATCTTGCTGAAATGTTGGTGGATAGAGGGAAGACAAAGGCCATTTATTATGGAGACAAAGAAGATTCAATTTCCAAGGGTTATCTCGCAATGAGATAAGGAGCTGGCTATGACAATATAAAGCAATGCCATGGCATGAGGGGTATGTCAAGAGGTTTTGAAACCATGTTTCACATTTTACATGGTTATGTCAGATCACGATCAAGGGATTGAAAAGAGTGTATGGACTATGATAGGATATGGATAGGAGAAGAAAGATAAAAAAAAATGGATAAGGGATATGGACTGAAGGTGGTGATAGGCTAAGGGATAATAACAAAAGGTTTCAATAAGCCAAGGAATACGGACGAAAGGTTGTAATAAGCCAATGGATAAAGACCAAAAGCTTTGATAGACTGAAAACTACGAACAGGATGCATGACATTCATGAAGATTCTCGACCATGTCAAGATCAAACGTGGAAAAGGGGATATGGATTTGATGAACAATATGATACTGGAGGGTGATAGGACAATAGGATTGGATGGACAATAGGATAATGAAGGATGATAAGATATGACAGGATAATGGAGGGCAATAGGATAAGATAAGATAAGATAAATGAAACCTGACCCCAAGCATGGTATGCAAGAAGTTCATAGATTACGCATGACGCTTGTTTGCCAGGTTTTCACCAAAGGATAAATTATTTTTCTTTACTATTTATTTTTTTTGTATTTTTTGACATTTTAGAAGAAAATGGACACATGATAGGATATGAAAGGACTAAAAAATCTTGTTTAAATAGTAGCCTTGAAAAATAGACCATGATTATTAAAAGTATGCTCAAAGACGTTGATAGGATCATGACATGGAAATGAGATGGGACTAAGGCAAGGATTTATGCAAAAGATTGGATCAGAGGGACAAAAGGATGAAAAATATGTTTTGGATAATGGATAGGGTATTGGAAGATTTGGGCTTGAGTAGATGGAAATTCTGGCAAGATCAACATTGACACACACCTTAAGGGGTGGTGGATTGATGGAGAAAAATGGATTTTGGATATTGAGATTTTGATGGAGGAATAGCTAGGGATTTTGGGACATAAGGACCCAAAATGGATGAATGAGGTGATGGAGGAACAAATTTGAAAGGTTTGGATGGAGGAATAGAAATTTTGGATGCCAGTTTGGGTTTTTCTTTTTCTGCTTCTATGAGCCGCTTGGGAATCCACATTGATTTTAATTTTTCATGCTTTTGTGGTTCCTTGGAATGCATTGCTTGCATACGTGCCTTAGGAATCCATATAGACTTTGACTTTTCTTTTTGAGCAATTGACCTTTGTGGCCTTTTGGATATTTCTTTTCCTTTTTGGATCACATTTTTCTTTGTTTTTACATGTCAATTAGATTGGACATGTTGGTCCTTGAATACATTTGGATTGCTAGACTTATGAATTTTATGCTTGGCATCCAAATTGCTTGGAAGAGGAACACGATTTATGGGTTGATAGGAATAATATGATGGTCTTTTGGATGGGTGGAAAGTTCTTAAATATGTGTGCCTTTGTTGATCCTGCATAAGGGATGAAGGGATATAAGGACCTAAAATGGATAGAAGGGATGAAGGGGAAGGCATATATTTGGACTTAGATTTGGTAGGGATATCACCATCTTGAGGAATTTCACTGAGGCCATGACCATTAATAGTTTCTTTGATATGGAGGGGTTCTTGCTTGTGAAGGTCTACCCCTTTGCCTTTATAAATATTTTGATCCGTAGGATACTCTTTGCTTAGGGAAGAAGACACAAGTCCATCATGAGGTGGATATGATATGAAAGAAATGATGGGAGACTGGACCAAAGTGGAGGAACCCATTATGCATGTAGGGGATTCATGAACATCTTATGCCAACATGTTAGAATCATAATGGTAAGTATAAGACTGATGATGTTTATTATGTTGAAGAATTGAGACATAGTTTGTGAAGTGTTAGTTAGATATGTAGAAAAGGGTATAAAGTTTTGTTTAGTAGTACCAGATGTGTGATTAGAAAGGAAAAACTGGTAAAAGAGTTGCAAAAGGAATTAGAATAGGTGGATATTATTACTACATTAAAGATAAAAAAGGAGAATAAATGTTGTCTTGCGCAAAAGATTGAAATTGTTCTTGTAGTTCCAGAGAAGTCAAGTGATGTAAAACAAAGAGAAGGAATTAAATGAAAATAATGAAGAAGAGGAAGAAGAAGAAGAAGATGAAGATTCAATGAAATTTCCTACTAAGTATGTTCAAAAGCATCATTCAGAGAATCAAATAATTGGAGATAAAGCAAAAGGTGCTTAGACATGAAGGAAGACTGTAGAAGCTCAAGATCAAACTAATTACTATTTCCTATTAGTAACTGAGTCAAAGAGTTATGAGGAAGCAAGTAAAGATGAAATTTGGGTAAAGGCAATGGAAGAAAAAATGAATCAGATTCAGAAGAACAAGACTTTAAGCTAGTACCTAGACCGATTCACAAGAATGTAATTGAAACTAAGTAGGTATTTTGAAATAAGTTGAATGAACAAGGACAAGTGATAAGGAATAAAGAAAGACTGGTATGCAAAGGATATTCTCAAGTAGAAGGTATAGACTTTGAGGAAACTTTTTCTCCTGTAGCAAGGATGGAAGCTATACGCATGTTTCTTGCATTTTCAACTTACAAGAACTTTAAGGTTTAGTATATGGATGTCAAAACAATATTTTTAAATAGAGACCTAGAAGAAGAAGTTTACATTGAGTAGCTAGATGGATTTAGATTGACAAAAGAACTGGATATGGTGTGAAGATTAAATAAATCTTTGTATGGACTTAAACAAGCACCTAGAGCCTGGTATGCAAGATTGGACATGTATTTACTTCGACAGAATTTCAGGAAAGGTACAACAGACAATAATCTTTATTTCAAGATTGATGGAGATAAGTTGTTGATTATTATAGTTTATGTTGATGACATTATATTTGGAGGAAATGATAATCCATGTAAAGAATTTGCTAAAGAGATGCAGAATAAATTTGAGATGTCAATGATTGGTGAGTTGTGTTTCTTCCTTGGGTTGCAAATTAGTCAATCAAAAGATGGAATATTTATTTCTCAGAGTAAGTATTCAAATGAAATGTTGAAGAAGTTTGGTTTTGATGATTGCAAATTGATTACTACCTTTAACCATTTGATACAAGTTGAGCAAAGTTGATGAGACTCTGAAAGTTGAATAGAAGAAATACATGTTGATGATTGGAGGATTATTGTATTTTACTACATCCTGACCAGATATTATGCAGGCTATTTGTTTGGTAGCTATATTTTAGGCGAATTTGAAGGTGACACATAAGCAAGAAGTGAAATTATTCTTTAGATACTTGAAACGAACAATGAACTTTGGATTTTGGAACAAGAAAGGTGGAGATTTCATGTTGAAAGCCTATGCTGATGTAGACTAGGCCAAAAATATTGATGACCAGAAGAGTACTAGTGGTGGTGCATTATTTTTAGGAGACAAATTAGTTTCTTGGTTAAATAGTAAGAAACGATATTCAATTTCCTTATCTACTGTTCAAGCAAAGTATATTGCACTAGCATCTTGTTGTACTCAGGTGATGTGGATTAGACAGACTCTTAAGGACATCAAGGTAACATATGATAAAGTAATTCCTATTTTATGACAATAAAAGTGCAATAAACATTTTGAAGAATCATGTTATATATTCAAGATCAAAGCATATTTCAATCATAAATCATTATTTAAGGGAGAAATTAGTTAAGAAGGAAGTTCGGTTGGAATGCATTTGTACAAAGGAACAAGTTATAGATATTTTAAATAAGGCATTGGAGAAGGATTCATTTGAGTTTATTTGGGAGAAGCTTGGGGTCATTGCCCCTCCTTCTTCTAGCTAAGTGAATTATGAGGATGCATCTTTCTAGGGGGATCTTTCATGCCTATTTCTTTTCCTAGATCAATCTTGTTGTCGCTTTCAGGGGGAGAAGTGGTGAGAAGTGGTACACAGTGTTGTTGTGACCTTTGTCATTGATGGCGAAGGGAGAGTGATTGTGAGAGACTGAGAGAAATTGAGTTGTTAGTTTGAGAGAGATTGAGTAAGATGTGTTTGAGTAGTATATTTCAAGCAATATGTTTTGGGAGAGATTGTGTCAGTTGTATCAAAGTTTGAGAGATATTGAGCAACATTATTCTTCTTTGAGATTTTGGTTTAAGTGTAGGTTTTATCAAGTGTCACCATCAATGACAAAGGGGGAGATTTTTGGAAATATGAGTTGATGTGTTGTTGTGGTTTTCATTGATGTCAAATTTGTTATTTCGATTTCGTCTAGAATGTCTATGGTGTAAAGTTATCTTGTTGTTTTGTTGGTGTCATTGTTGTGTTGGTTGTTCCAAAAGTGCTTGGGTTCGGAATTTGTTGTTGGTGCTAAATATTATTGTTATCTTCATTAGATATAGTTTTGGTATCATGGTTATGTTGGTTCTGATGTCTAGAAACATCTTTGTGTTCGGGTATTGTAGTATTGTTCATTGTTGGCTATGAGATTCTATGATTGACCTATCCTTAAGTCCAAATATGATTTGTGGAAGCATTTTTTATGTTTTATAGGTTTCACCATAGCGTGTGGATATTCGGCTTTGAGTTAATTACTTTGGAGAGTATGTTTTGATTGGTAATTATATGGTTGTGTAGCATGAAGATATGTTGTTGGCAAATTAATCTTTGGAAGATGTGTTTTGGCCCTCTCTTTCTCCTAGGGTGGATTAACGTGTCTGTTCTTGGTTTGGAAAGTATATTTTGATTTAGGACGACTTGTTTAATCTTTGATGATCTATCTTGTATATAAGGAATTTGAATGCTTAAGTTAGAAAAATTGAAATGAGAGAGAGTGTAGATGATGTGGTAAAGTGAAAACATTAGAGGAAGTGTGAGTAGCTAAGAAGAGTTGTGTCCGAATGATATCAAATTTGTGATGTGACTGTGACAGAGAGCTGAGATAGAGTGTTGGTAGTTGAGATCAGAGTTGTGTTTCTTGATGTTGGTCGCTTGATGCAGAGTTCAAGGATATCTTCATGATTAGGAGATTCTTATTTTCAAAAAAAAAATTATATCTTGTCCTGAGTGCTGTTAACTTCAAGTTTTGCAAGTCTAATTTGTATCTTGTCCCATGAGTAGTTAGTGTTGGTGTACAAGTCCAGATCAATGAGCTCCATCTTTGTAATCATTTCATATATAGTGGATATAGTTTTGTGGGTTGACTCCCACCGTGGTTTTTCCTTGCTTGGGTTTTCCACGTATAAATCTTGGTGTTTATGTGTTGGATATGTGTTGTTCATTAATTGTTTGTGTGCTACTGTAATTGTTTGTTTGGACTAATTCACCTCCCCTCTCAGTCATACCTTGGGTTCAACATATGTTAGGTTCTCTTTGCATTAGCGTTATTACTCTATTAGTGCAGGTAATAAAAAGGTTGAATATGTTGTGACTTTCCTCAGTATTCCATTAAAAAAACCCAACCAAAATAACACACGACACAATAACTCAATCACAATAACCCAACAATAAAACATCTAGGGGTAATAACATCCCATCTTCACAATAACCCTACATTAAATTACCCCGGATACAAAATAACCCATGGTGGAAAGGAGAGATGACACACGATAATCATTCTCATTTAGTAAGTGTGTGCTATTAATCAGTGTTGATGAAGTTTTTAATCAATGGGTATATGCTATTGTTTATCGGAATATTAGTGACCATGCCTCTTCAATTTTTAATAAGCCCAAAAGAAAAGAAATTACTTTTTAAAAATGGTTACACATTCCTGCTTCATTGACAAATCACAAATAAAATTATCTAGCATTGTATGAATTATTTTACAAACAAATGTTGAAGTCGACATCATACTATGACATAAACAAGATCAAGTGATGTGATAAGCAATACTGAACATAATCATGTTTTGAAATCTAAGATGATCACTACCAAACACAAATTGAATGAAATGAAAGACATGACATTGTCGATTCAAGATTATACAAGAAATATCATTCCTACTTCACTTTCTAATATTTCATTACCCGCAGTGGGAGCATTATCATCACCCAATGCATTGTTCCAAATGATTGAAAGAATAAGATTAAGGTCTGAAGCATCACCACCAAATCCTCAGTCATCGACAGATCTTACCTTACCAGTTGAATATATAGTTATTGATAGAGGGGAAAATTTTCTTTTTCATGACATCAATGATAAGAATCATTTTTAAATATTCACCACCAAACAAAATTTGTTATTACCGAAAGAATTTGAAAATTGGTTCAGTGATGGTACATTCAAAATAGTGTCAAGTATTTTTCAATAGTTGTACATGATCCAAGGTTTAAAAAATAATGCAATATTTCCACCCATTTTTATTCTTTTGACTAAAAAAACAAGAACTAATTATACACAAGTACTTGTAGAATTAAAACAATTTCAACTTGATCTAAACCTGAAAAGGATACTTTTTTTTTTGGCAAGGTGGCAATGCCACTTGATATATTTTATTAATAATAAATAATTTTTACAATATATTTAAAAACTGGTTCAAACTAAGCTCCCAGAGAAAATAACCAGTAAGAAAAACTCTGGTCATTGCTCATCAACATGATTATAGAAGAGAAGTAGTGAACAATCCTCTAGCCGGAGCTAGTTACAAAATAGAGATCAACAAAGGAGCATGCAGGCTCATTTACACATAGGAGCATGCAAGCTCATTTTTTAGAATAGGAGCATGAAAGCTTATTTACAAAATAAGTTCCTGGGATATCTTGAAGGCCCTGCAACAAAGAACTCCTGCAATCAAAATTGATATGCCCCTGCACCAAAAAACAACTGCAACCAAAATATATATATACTACAGAACGTAGAGAATTTACAAGAAACACAAGGTTCCAAAACATGACTGACACCAACGACATGAGATCTGTGGTCCACCATTATAGAAAAATGCCAAAGGAGAAGAGGTGAATGTGGAAATGCTAGAGAGAAATGAAGCCCAAAATTTTTATGTTGTAAATGAAAAGAAAGAGGAGATATATCATAAAAAAACTGACAAACCAAAAGAAGCGGCATACAAAGATAATCACGAAAACAACGCTACGTCAAACTTGAAATGACATATGAAGGAAAAATTCCCAATGTGAAAATAAATATCTCTAGATTTCACACCAGAAGAGAGTACCAAACATACGAACAACATCAATAACAACCAACTCATCATTAATGAATGCCAAGTGATGATCGAGTAAAGTAAGGTACCTCAAATCAAAACCAAATTGAATTATGAAAAGGAACACCTCACCAAGAGAAGAGAATATCAACTCATATAAACGAGAAATCATATAATAAGAAAGATTAAATACTCGACTCTCTACAGGCTATACTTATTAGGTTTGGGAATCTCATCAAATCACACCCCAATCGAGAGGAATTAATAACAGTTTTGTCACAACCCATATTAGCGAGGCAATCAGCCAATGCATTACCTTCATGATAAACATGTGAGATGATGAGGTTCTCAAATGTATCAAGAAGAGTCCATATTTGTTCAAGAATATACCAAAAATGCCAATTATCAGCTTTTCTTGCCTTGCAAGCATTAATGACAATAGTTGAATCACCTTCAATATGAAGGTATTTGAATTCAAATCCTTAACCATAACAAGACCTTATAAAAGAGCACAAGCCTTGGCCATATTATTTGTGCCAGGAGAAATTGGCATAGCTTTTAATGCTAATAAAGAACCCAAATGATCACGAAAAACTATCCCTATTCCTGAATCACTAGGATTTCCACGGGAGGATCCATCAAAATTCAATTTACAAAAAGGGGCATTAGGAGGATGCCATTTTATGGAATTTCTATCTATAGGTGTTTTCCGAATCCTTGGAAAGGTGGGTGATACAGGAATAATGATACTTTTCCAAGAAGAGAACTCTAAATTCATGTTAAAATATTTCTGGACATGAGCATTAACTTGCTCAATAATACTTCTTTCCAAAATCCCAAGAAAAACCAATAAATCTGATGAGTCACATCTAAAAATGTGCTTGTTTCTTTCCCACCAAATGGCCCATATGACTGAAGAGGGAATTATAAACCACAAACAAGCAAATAGAGAAGATGAATACAAAATTGGCCAAGACTGAACCATCTCCCATAATGTAAAGTTAAAGGGAATGAAAGAGATAACTTTTGGAGGACAAATGCCAACAACTACTCACAAACTCACAATGAAGAGAAAGATGATTGACATCTTCAAGAGCTTTACCACATAAGGCACAAGAAAAGGAGGCTACAATATTAAATTTGACTAAATGATCACTAGTCAAAATTGTATTTTGCAGCGCGAGCTAGGAAAAAACACCAGCTTTAGGTAATACTAAATTATTCCAACAGAACAAAAAGGCACGATGAGGAGCATTTTGATTGGCCATTTGTTGAACAACAAAATATCCTTCTTTAATAGAGTAGTTTCCTGATTTAGAAGGGCAACAAATAAGTTGATCTTTGATGTTAGAAAGGAAAGCCACTCGGTCTTGAAAAACAAATTTAAAATTTTGAATTTCCTGCAAGGACAATGGCAGAGTAGAGGGATCCTTCCATGAGACCTTGTGAGAAAATAGATCAACACTATCTACATAATCAACCATTCTAACTCCCCATGAGTGAGAAAGAACAACTGAAACGAAAGCAAGGGAATCATGCTGTGAAAGAGGGGAAAGCCATTCCAGGAGTCTTTCCAAAAAAGAATATCCTCCCCCGAATGGACCTGCCAGGAGAGAAAATTAGAGACCACTTCCCTACATGAGATCATAAAGTTCCAAATAGCAGACCCCTGTGGAGAATTAGAAATTGTGAAGATCCTAGTAGGATTTTGGGAATCCAAATACTTAGCCTGCATAATTTGGCACCACAAAGATTGGGGCTTAGTATACATATACCAAACTAGTTTGCCCCCAAAAGCCCTATTTCTTTTAGATAAGTCATGAATCCCAGTACCACCAACTTGCTTGGAAAGAGACATCTTGGTCAAAGAAATCAGTGGAATCTTTTTATCTTTTGTCATGTTGTTTTTCTAAAGAAAAGATCAAATAATCTTTTCAATTTGGGAGATGACTGATCTGGGAGCTTGAAGAACTAAGATATAGTAATTGGGAATGGTAGATAGGACCGTTTTAATGAGAAGTATCCTACCTGAAAGGGACAACCACCTAGCCTTCCAAGCAGAAATATGAGATTTAAGTCTCTCAATAACCGAATTCCAAATAGAAGACTTAGAAGATCCCATAAAGAAAGGAATCCCCAAATACGTAGAAGGAAGAGTGTCTACTGGGAAACCTAAGATATTCACAAGTCTATCAGCCACCAACTAGGAAGTATTAAAAATGAAGATCTTGGATTTATGGGGGCTAATCTATTGGCCACATCCAACAATATAAGTATCTAGAATAAATTTAATATGAGTAGCCTCTTGAATAGAAGAAGACCCAAATAAAAGTGTATCATCGGCAAAAAGGTTATGAGTGATTGACATATCAGAGTTAGGAATTAATACCCCTTGCCAAAAGCCCAGATCCCTTTGCTTAATAATCAATCGACTAAAAGCTTCTGCCATAATGATAAATAAGAAAGGAGATAAAGGATCTCCTTGTCTAACACCCTGGGTTGAAGAAAAGTATCCAGAGGGAGCTCCATTAATGATGACAAAAAATGAAGCAGTAGAAATACAACTCTTGATCCATTTACACCAGCTTTCAGAGAAACCAAATTTTCTCAAAACTTTGAGCAAAAAAGCCCAACAAACTTTATCATAAGCCTTCATCATATCAACTTTGACCACAAAAGCTGGGATATTGGATGAATTTATGCAATGTAAAGTTTCATGAGCAACAATTGCTCCCTCATGAGTTTCCTGACCCAGAACAAAACCTCCTTGTTGAAGAGAGATGATATGAGGAAGGAGAATTTTAAGTCTTAAATAAATAGCCTTGGTGAAGATTTTGTAAATAGAGTTGCGTAAAGAAATGGGTCTAAATTCAGCAAAAGTTTGGGGATTCTTAGATTTCGGGATAAGGGCAATATAAGTGATGTTAAATTTTTTAAGGATATACCCACCCCTCCTAGACTCTTCCAAAGCCATTAATAAGTCAAAACCAATAAAACCCCAACATTTCTAAAAGAACAAGATAGTAAACCCATCAGGACCTGGAGCTTTGTCAGGGGCCATGGAAAAAACAATAGAATAAAGCTCATCTAAAGAAAAAGGCCTCATAAGAAAGTCATTATCCTCATGGGAAACAAGGGAGGGGATAGAATCTAGAAGTAAATCCACATGATGATCCATGGAGGAAGAAGAAAAAGAAGGAGATAACAATTCCTTAAAAAAAGACACCCCCTCCTCTCTAATCTGCTGATATGAATTAAGGACATAACCAGACTTAGAATCCTTAATACTATAAATTGTAGAAGCAACTCTTTTAAGCTTGGCTTCAACTTGAAAGAAGGCATTATTCCTGTCATCTTCTTTAAGCCAATCCTCACGAGACTTTTGTTGCCAATAGATTTCAACCCGGGAGCAAAGGATCTCCCAGTAAGCTTGCAATTTCTTTTGAGCATCATTAGTGGAGGAATTAGTGCCATGTCTAATAATCTCCTCATTAAAAACCTTCAAATCATTGGCAACTACCTCTTTTTCATGAAAAATATTCTTAAAGACCAATTTATTCCAAGCCATAATTTGAGATTTCACGAATTTCAGTTTGGAATAAAACTGGAACATCTTAGTAGCTTTGCAAAATAGAGCACTTATCCACCATTGCTTTAATAAAGAAAGAAAATGAGGATGAGTGAACCACATTTTAACAAACTTAAAAGAAGGTCTAACAGAGGGAATATGATCCAATTTATCAAAATTGAGCAAAATTGGGAAATGGTTAGAATCTGAGGAGTTAAGAATCTTAGAAGAAAAGGAAAAGTTGCTCAAACGTAGGTGAAGGGAAATAAGAAATTTGTCAAGGCGAGAGGCAATCTGGCATTTAGATCTCCTATTAGTCCAAGTGAAAGAACCATTAGAAGGGAAAATATTGAATAATGCACTGTTTTGTACAAAGGAAGAAAAGTCATTAATAACCTTCTGGGTTGTAGGATTACCCCCTCTTTTTTCATTCGAGGAAAGGAGAGCATTAAAATCACCCCCAAGCACAATAAAAAAATCATCATATCGTAAAAACAATTCAAATAAGGAATACCATAAGTTGGTTTTATCTGAAGGAGAAGTCGGACCACAAATATTAAACAGAACAAAAGAGACTTCAAACCAGTCAACCTTTAATAGTTGCCAATGAGAAGAAAAAGATAACATCTCAACTTTGACTGATTTAGGATTCCATAAAGTTATAAGACCACTAGAAGCACCCAAAGAAGGAACATGAACATGAAAAGTATACTTATTGACTTTGAATTAGGTTTTGTGGGAGCTATGTTTGAAATTTTTCCAAATGTAGATATCTGGGGATTTTTTTTCATTTCTCTCAATACTTTTGGAGGAAATTTTGAGGTGGTCTACAAACATGTTATAGTGTTGATGAGTTCTTTTCTTTTGAGATCAAGAAACTTGTTGCATTAGCTTTTGTGCCTTAGATAGATGTAATTGAGGCACTTGAAACACTTCTAGAATCTCCATATTATACAAAATATGAGGAGAATTTGCAAGGCATGATTGATTATTTGGAAGACATCTGGATTGGCAGACTAACCAGAAGAGGCAACAAACAATCACCCAAGTTTTGAATCACAATGTGGAATTTCTATTCTGCTATTCAATATGATCTTCCCAAAACCAATTATGTTATTGAGGGATGACATGGAGGATTTAGTGAATTTCTTCAAAAATCACACAACTTAGTATGAAAATTCATCAAAGTAGTGAAAAAGAGCAGGGTCTTCAAGATAATAAAATAGAGAAATATATGGCCGGATGCACTAGGCAACCAAGCAAGAAAATATATTGTGATCTCAAAGCAAGACTAAATAGACTGGTTGATTGTGATGAAAACCATAACATATTAGATTATTTAAGAGGCATCACTCATAATTTGGCATTGTAATTGAAAATTTGAATAATAATTTTTTTTCAACAATGTACATGTAATTTATAAATTTTGTTCTCCTTCCTCTATTATATATGTTGTTGTCTTTGTGTCTTTGTGATGTCTACCTGGGGATGATGCACAAGGTTGAGATCTCTTTTTGGTCTCTTCCAAGTTGACTCAAAATGACATTTATTTGTTCATCTCATGTGTTCTTCTTCCATTTTGTTCTTAGTTCCACTAACATTGGGGGATAAGGTCAATTCAATACAATTATTCTTGATATAAATTATTTATCAAAAGTGCATATTGACCCCATAATTAGTGGATCCCTTCTGTGCTCTTCTATTCCTATATGTTTTGTGACCATTATCCCTTGATTTGTCCTTTCCTAGGGGCATGTCATTGTGGTGGTGTGCTTGTCTTTTGGATGAATGCTACCTTAAAGCCATTGCTCCCAATAAGGAATGTGCAATCTCTTTAACATGGGGGCATACATTCCATTCAATGTTACACTTCAGGCACACACCATGACATGTTTTTAATTCAATTCAATATTTAGGTTACTTTGCAAACTGAATCCTTTTCTTTGTAATTTTGCATATCAATTTTTTAATTTCATTTTTTTTTCATGACTCATAGTCAACACAAATCTTACTAGGCCAGTATAGCCATTCTCTTTCCTCTTCATGAGTTGTTCCTTTAATCTCAATATTAGGGTGGTAAAATCCTAAAGTTCCTGGGGGCTTGGTATGTTTTGTCTCATTGGTATCTCAGTGAAAAAATTTCAATATGACTTTGTACTTTACCATGAATATGGGTGTAGTCTCATACTCTCACTAAATTGGGGGCTAAATGTAGCGTCATAAATTTATTTGCATTCAATCTCATCCTCACCTAGTCCTCACGTTGCATTTTGTCTATCAGTGCTCAATTTTTGCATTGATGTTGCTCACACCCTCTAGGATTCTGCATTTCAACTTCTTCTATCCCTTTTTTCAAATATGAAACCTAATTAACAAGACTAGGGCACAGGGGGCACCTTGGTCCTAGCTCAAGACCAGGTTGCCCCTATTACCCTAGTCCTTCTAATTAGGACCCAAATTTGTTCCCATCAACGATAATCTCCAATAGGAGGGAAATAAGTCTCTATGTAGACCTACTCCAAAAATTCAACCCTTAAATGCATAATTAGGTATTAAAGGAATCCCAGCCCCCCCATCCTCCCCCCCCCCCCCCCCCCCCCCCAATTGGTAATTAAAAGGGTGGATCTCTCTCAAGTTGGTAATCAATTACACTCTAGAAAATTCAATTCAAAATCAAGTGAGAAATTAATCAAGTATTCATCAAGCATTGGAGGAGAGGTCAAGTCAAGTTCAAGCATTCAATATGGCATCCATGATCAACCCTCCATGAAGATATTATACATGACATCCTAAACCCTTTGCATGAGGATTCAAGAAAGCTTCATCATGGTATCAATTTTAATTAGAAACATTTAAATTTAGATCTATTCTTTCCTTGAAAAGGAAAGCATTTTACTTCAATTCAAATTTATTTCCATTTTAATTTCAAGGCTTATTCCTAAACCGAGGTTTGACCTAAGGAATATCACTGTCCACAACCCTTTTCTCTCTATGTGTGTAGGAAATTAATTCAAGTGTTGCAATTGAAGATTCTGACAGAGCAAACGATGATGAACAAGTTTAGATTTTATAGGCATGAAAAGTGGAGGACAAGGTAGCTTCCACCATCCTAGTCCCAAAAATTCAGCTCAATCTTCTGGAAATAGATTTTGTGCATCTTACTGATCTGAAAAACATCCCACTTGTTTACCCTAGAATTTGCAAGACCAAGTCATTCCCACCCTACTTGTCTTGACAATTCAACTTGGATTTTTAGCTACAAGTTATAATCCATTTTCCCTTCTTAGATATATGTCCAGAGCTTTGTGTGAAATCTGGAACAATTTGTCATTACTATTTTGGTCCAAATCCTCATTGTTTTCCCTAGATCTAACATTACAATTCAAATACAATTTCAACTCTTTAAAAGGAGAAATAGAAAATAGTAAATCGAGTCAGCATCTCAACCCTCTTCTCTAACTGAATTGTGGCTAGATCTATTGGGTTTACCTTCCTCTTTTAAATGTGAGGTTGATCTTGTGATTTTGGTGGTTTTACTATCCTAATCGGTGAAACCCTAATTTCACCACCTTACAAAAAGATCATAAAAGATACTTAAAAATGCCCTTTGAAAAGTTGTAGAAGCAAACAACAACCAAAGGGTAAAATATTATATGAAAGTGTCCTTGAAGGACAAGTGAAAGTAGTTTTTTCTTGGTCTTAAATTTCTATTCTAATATGATTCTATTTGCTTCAACCATCCAAGAAAAACAAACCTTTTTTCATGCAAGAGTTTCAAGAACTTGATCAATAAAAGGCAATGGAAAATGAACTTTTTAGTAGATTTATTAAGAGCTCTATAATTAACACAAATACGCCATTGGATATATGAAATTATAGAAATAAAGCATACATTTAATATTTTTTTAATTTCTCCTTAACAATTTTACGTAACATGGGATTTGATCTTTTTTATGGTTTCCTTATTGGATGAATACCTTCTTCCATATAAATATGGTTTGTGTAAGTGTCTAGATGTATAACACACATCCCTTGATATTCCCATGCAAATACATCTTTATGAGTTCGTAGCATATTAATCAAATCATGAATTTGTGTAGTGCTTAATTTTATATTAATATTGACTGTGCAACCTAATAATACTTCCATTGCTTGTGATTGGGTAGGTAAATCTATAGCTAGTATTTGTCAAGTGGATGGTAAAAAAGAGTTTGGTATTGATGTTTTAGTAGATAGAAAAGGACTACATAAACAATTATGTGGTAGTAATTGGTTAAGTGTAATAAAATGTTGGAGAATGTGTAAATTCCTATGGAAGGAAAATTCCCAAAGGTATAGTTATCATGTGTGCAAGAGTGAAAAATTATTATTTCCAAAACATCATTAGAAGAATTCATTTTTTGAATTTTTTTTTAGCAAGAATGATATCTACATTTAGTTCATGAAAATCAAGACTTTGATTCATCGTTAAAATAGGAAGATAATCATCCAAATCACTAACAACCATATTGGGTCTTCTATCTCCAATAAAGGTTCTATTGGTGGGTATAATGTTTTTGATTAAGTGGAAATCAGGTTTTGAAGGGGCCTCAAAACCCTTTACAACAAATTATAAAATAGATAAAGGATTGAAAGTCCAACTAGATAGAACAAAACGCAAAAAGGAGACAACTGGAAGAGATGAAAAGCCATCAAGGGCACCAAAAGAAATAGAAGGACAACACAAAAACACCAAAGGGACAATCTAGAACAAAGAAAAAGAGACCTAAGAGAATTTTTTTAGAAGCTCCATAGATTCTTTCTCTAGTTGGACCATAGAGGCAACATCACTCTTCATATCCTCCAACTCCTTGGCTTGCTGAGCCATCTTCCGTGTACTTGCCCGGGTTCTCTTCCCATGTCCAATAGCCCCCTCTTAAAGGGTTGGAACCTTATCCTCAATAATATCTATTGTGTTCTTTTCCTATTGGATCTATTCTAGTTTGCTAATCATCACACTGAAGCTATTGACAGAGGATTTCAAAACTTTATGGCTTTGTTCACCAATTTTCTTTAGAGTATTCTCATGGGTGAGAACCCTCTTCTCCAATTCATTGAACCTAGCCTCCATGGCCTTGAATTGAGAGCCATACGCTCTAGTGATAGCCTTTGCATCGTTGATGGCTTTAATTAATTCATTTAGGTAATTAGGTAGGGAACTGAGATTTTCCTGTCCCAATAGCTTCTAAAGTATCCACTTTTCTGGAAGATTTTGCCTATTTGGTCTTCAAGCTATCTATCTTCGAATAGAGGCATTCAATAACCTTGTAAAAATCCATCATCCCATTCTTCGCGATATGAAGCATGGTCATAGGAGAATTGTTGTTTCCTTTGTCATATTATCTAGGGTGTTCACCTCAGTAGCACTAGCTTTATCATTGGGAGGCATAGTCTCACCTTCCATCACCATCTTCCCTTCTTTCTCAACATCACAAGTCTGTTTCTTAGGGTCTAGAGGAGTATAGTGGGTCTTAGAGGTATCATCCTCCTTCTCTAGGAAGATATCAATAATGACAGGACTCCGCTTAGTTTTCTTCTTGGGCAGAGGGGTAGCATATTCACTTTCAGTCTCCATCCCCTCATCATCCTCATCATCTTCTTCAAACCAGTTGTCCTCATCCTGCACCTTAATCCTATTTCTTTTAACCCCTTTTCCAACTGTCTTTTTGCCCGACCCAGATGCCATATCTTTATCCTTCCCCTTTCCACTTCGTTTAGCAAAGGTAACCTTGTCAAAATCATCTTCCAACTCTGTATCAGAGCCCTCATCTTCACTGTCATTTGAGTTTTCAAACTCATCTTCTGAGTTCAAAAACTCAGTGATAGAATGCTACACAGAGGAGGCCTTGACATAGTTGTATAAGAGAAACATTAACCCTTCATGCATGGGAGGGTTGCTATCTGGGTTAGCCCTAAAATCCTTTATGCTAGTATTTAAGGAGATAAACAGGTAGAAGGGAATAGACACCAAATATTTAAGGAAAAGTGATTCAATAGCACAAAATGATATCCATAAACATGACAATATCTACCATCAAGAGTCACATAATGCATCACAACAATCAGAACCCATCTCCATACCTTTTTAATCACCTTCGGTGAGTATTAGGTCTTGGTGGATTTCACCTATTTGGCTTTCTTAGATTCTTCCTTTGGGAATCGCTTAATAGCTGCTTCGGTGAGCTTCATGTCCGTGTAGAATTTTCTACCCTCAATTGGCATCCTAGTGACTTCAGCATCAATCCCTTCATCAATTTCCACCTTTCTTCCACCTATGGTTATTTTTCCCTCCTTCCAATTCTTCTTGAATAATCTGGTAATGGTAGGAACTTTACCCAAGATTCGCTCCATATACCTTGTCATATTAGCAGTCTCCAAAATAGCCCACGCTTTCAACTTCTTCTTCCATTCATCATAGGAAAGCAACTCAATCCTTTTCCTGTTGCCTCCCATAGCGTCAATGGCTTAATTTCTCCCTCCCTTCACAATGTAGAATAGGGAAAAAACATAGACCAAAGTGCATAGCAGGGAAACCCTCAAAATAGAAATGGGCACCCAGAAAGCATGCAGAGTCCCATCCACATTATACGCCAGCGCAAGCTTCGAGCGTCGCTCTTTTCAACTTATTATGAAAACTTTCATTGATAAGTACATTGTAATCATCACTTATCACTCCCTCTTTTCTATGCACATGATCATAAATGTGTTAGGAATCCCACAGATACTGAGAGGGGGGGGTTGAATCAGTATCTGACCGGTATATATAATTTCTTAACTTAAAACATGCAGAACATAATATAACAGTGTACCAGTATGCAAGAAATAATGCAATAAACAAAATCAAGAACATCCACATGGAAAGCACACCATAACACAAGATTTTAACGAGGAAACCCGGTGTGGGAAAAACCTCGGTGGGATTTGTGACCCACAATATTCACTCACTGGCCAATAAGAGAATATTACTTACAATAGGGGCCTGCACATGCAGGAAGACCAACTGCCTAGAGCTCACTGCTCAATGGGAAGTCTCACTGACTTACAATGAGGATTATACAAATCCAATATCTTGTACTGCTTTACAATAGCATCTTCAATGCCAGATTCAGTACCGGTTCTTGCTCTGTTCTTTACATATACCCCTTAACCTATATTCGCATAATAGGTTTGCCTAATATTTTCCTTATTACTTATATTTTCTCTATCAAATGTCTACAATGATCTCTTTTATATATAAGAGTCATTTTACAATTTGCCAAGTCGGCTTACACATTTTTACAATAATAAACAAAATATAATATAACAAAATCCTGTCGGCCTTTGTGCCGGTATACTTCCTTTCTTCTGTGTCGGTGCCGGTTTAGATGCCGGTATAATGCCTTTGCCGGTGCCATAAGATTGCAAGGTTGCCAGCAATGACAAAACCTTCAATCACATAAAACGTCTCATTGGAGTGTGCATATGCCAACAATCTCCCCCTTTGGCATTGATGGTAAACCTCATGAGAAATTTCAAAAATGATCCAAAAATGTGAAGTCCAAAAAAATGTTACCAAAAATGTGTGAGTTCCCCCTGAGCATATGATTCCTATCCTGTGATTTGAATTTTCTCATCCTACTACTCCCTCTTTGGCATCAATGACAAAGGTTGTCAAGATGTCAGTAGAGTTTGTAGTTTCAACCTTGTAACTAGGTGGTTACAATTTGAAAAAGTTCTCCCAAAATCAAGTTTATACTATCCATAAACTTCTTGCTATCCTTTATTGCTATCTCTGTTCTCTTCACTGTACCGGTGAGATGCTGCAAATGCTCTGCCGGTGTTTTCTTTCCCTGCATTAGTGTCTCAGATACTTCCTTCCGTAGAGATGCTAAATAGTCCAATCTTGGACTTAGTTTTGATCTCAGATGCTTTGCCTTATTTACTATTCTTTCTTTCTCTCTTTCCAATTTAAGTAATTCTTCCTCAAAATTTGTTATCTTCTCCTCAAAAACTAATAGTGTATCAGGTGAGTTGACAAAACTATCTGCAAGTTTATTGATCTCATCCTGTACCTTGCTCATTTTCTTGTCTATATCTACAATCAAAAAGTTTGTTTTACAGGTATCTTTGTACAGATTTTTGTACTCTTTCAATAAATTACATAATTCCGGTAGAAGTGTGTCAAAATCTCTGTTACACTTCTTTATTCGCTCATCAAAGAATTTCTATTTTTCAACTTCTACTTTATCCTTCAATGACTCTTCTCTTATTTTCTCAATGTTTTCTGAGATATATTTACACAGTGTATCAAGTTGTCCTAAAGAATCTTTATTGTCTATATTACAGTTGGGAGCAATTACCTTCAAAATTGGTATGGTATCATCAATTGCTTTGTAAGCTTGTGAGCTGCAGTCAGTTATTTTCTTAATTGAGTCTAATAGTACCTCAGTCACATTAGTTGATTTGTAGCCTGATGATGAATCAACAATTTGAGTACCGGTGGAAGTAACCAAGCTTGTATTGACCTCTGGTAGGTCTTTTTGTGTCTGCATTTCTTTAAGCAATGGTTTTTCTACTTCACTAGTTGTCGGTGGTACTGTTTCCTTATGTACCTATTCCTGTTGCTATTGTGGTTGTTGTTGTTCTAGAGCCTTTTGCTCTGTTTATTCCTTTGTTTGTTGCATTACCTCAGTTTGAGTCTGAGTCTCTACCTTTTTCTCTTTGTCTTCTGCCGGTTTCTCCTGTGTGTTATCAGTTTCCTCAGCTACCGGAGGCTCACTAGCCATATCAGTCTTATCAGTTGTATCTTTGTCTACCACTATGTTGATCTTTTGAGTATCAACATCCACAGTATATAAAACTTCAGGATTAGGATTATCATCCTCTGCATCCATACTCTCAGCTACCGGTTGATCTTCTGTAGTTGTTGTTTTTACTGGTGGAGTAATTAAAGGAGGTGGGGGTAAGTTGTCTCTAACCTTGATACTGGGTGGTCCACCAACTTTTCCTTTCCCCTTGTCTCTATCTTTCTGATAAACTTTTATGGGTTTGGGGTTCCTGTACTCTTCTTGTTTTTATTTCTCAACTAGGAATATATCCCATCCATTTTCTGTCTCCTTTGTCACCTCATTAACTCTTCCTACCATTAAAGCAACGTGTCAGTGTGCAGTAGAAAATACTGTCTGGTTGGCTTGAGCAATTAGGTCATCAATTTCTTGGGGAGAGTTTACCGGATATACAACAAGTAGCTTTTCAATCCTTATTTTCTTATCTAGTTCTATTACTGCTTGTCTTCTTGCTTCTAGGAATTTCAAAGCGAATTCCAGAAGTGTCACCTTTAGGTTTTTGATTCTTCAGCAAGGTGCCAAGTTCCTCTGAGCTTTTCTTGAATTTTTCTTTATGTTGATTTGCAGTTTCTAGTTCTCTTTCTAAGACTTTATTTTGTCTCAACAGTTCATTTGAGTCATTCTGAGTATGCATCAAATCTGTCTTCAACATGTCATTTTCATAGCTAAGTCTTGTGTTCTCATTTGCTACATCACTTAGTCTTCTGGTCAATTCTTCTTCATTCTTCTTCCCATCCTCAATCTCTTTGCAAAATCTCATAGTCATATCCTGCATCTCATTCTTTGTTGTCATGATCTCTTGTTTCAACTTGCTTATCATATCATTAAGTGATTCCTTTTCATCATTCTCATTTTGCAATTTTTCACAAAGTTCTCTTCTCTTATTTCTTGCAACAGTAAAATTTTCTTGAAGTGCCTGAATGATATCCTGAGCTGCCCTTAAATCATCTTCTAGTTTGATATTTTTCAATTTTTCTGCATCATAGTCTGTAAGAGCTCCTTCAAGTTGCTTCATTAGATTTTCCATCTTTACCAGTGTCGAGATCTTCCTCAAGCTATTAGGCTTTTGAAAATAGAGGACCAAGCTTTGATACCAATATCCACATTATACGCCAGCACAAACTTCGAGCGTCGCTCTTTTCGACTCATTATGGAAACTTTCATTGATAAGTACATTGTAATCATCACTTATCACTCCCTCTTTTCTATGCACACGATCATAAATGAGGATGGCACGGGCCTCATGAGGAAGATCCAACTCACCTCTCCAACTGATCATTTGTTCAACACAGACAACCATGTTGGCAACCCAATCAACCTTAGTATTAGTCTCTCTATAAATGTGAGAGATAACACACTACTTGAAGGACTTAATTATCTCCTTGGCCTGAGATATAACATTTTTAAAGGTCCATGACGGGGAGGATAGACCCTTTAGGCATTTAAAAATGTTGTTAGAATCTCCCTCAAGCCAAACTTAATTATATCCCAAAGATTTAGCAAGGGTAAGGGCTTGATAAGCTACCATGGCTTCGACTAAGTGGTGGGTATTGTGTGTGTGAAAAAGTGGTCTGTAAGCTGCAAGCACAACACTTCAATTAAGTTATTATATGCATGGTTAATAATCAATAATCAATAAGTAAAAAACCATAACAAAGTGACTAATTTCCTTCTAAAAGATGCGAGTATAAGATTGCTCTCAGATTTTTATAAGCAATACTAGTGACTAGAATACACCAATCCGAAGGATTTAATCTATATGATATTTAACTATATGGATGGAAGATGGATGAATAATTCAAACAATAATGGATGTAAAATGGATGCAAATAATCTAAAAAAGCACAATAATCTTCAAAGACTCCAGAGCAAAATTAGCATGATAATAATCTCCAAGCGTGTTCTCAAAAATCTCTGGGGTAAATTGGAATGAGAGTTGAAGACTGAATTTATAGAGGATTACCAAGAGATGATAAAAAAGCTCAATTTAGGATTAATTTAAAATAATTGAGAAATCAGGTTTAGTTTTTGATTAATGAAAAAGAAGGTTTTGAAGGGGCCCTAAAACCCTTTACAAGCAAGACCAAAACAACAAAGCCACAAGAAATAGAGAGAAACAAAACAAAAGGAAAAAACCAGTGGGAAATTGAGGAAAACCCACAAAAGCCCCCAAAAGCTAGCAGGCCATCCAGGAATCAGATTTTATCCAGGGCTTTAGCTAGGGTGCTGTTAATTTCTTGCAGCTCTTTGATGTTGTCTTTGAGGTTGGGAGGGTCCTTGGCCGCAGCAGCGACAACTTTCTTGATACTAGCCCTAGTTCTCTTCGCAGTTCCGCTCGCTGGGGTAGCATCACCACCACTTCCAGTCTGGATGGTCTCCTCCTCCAGGTCAAGATCCACAACCAATTTAGGAGTGTGGTCAAAGACCTTGGCAATGTCTTCCAGGTTTTTGGTGACAACAGAGAGGATACTTGGGATAATTCCCATCAGATTTTTCATCGCTTCTTTTCCCTCTTCCAACGATTTTACCTTATTCTCCATTTCCTACTTCCAATTAATATGCTCTCTATTTTCATCCTCCCTCTTTTTATCCAAATTTATCCCTTGCTTCTCCAGGTTTTTCAGGGTTTCGTAAGTCCGTCTGTTGAAATTCATTTTGGCATCCGAGAGCTTCTTGAGATTATCCAAGATAAGCCCCTCGCCAACACTATCCTTAGCATTGCTATCCCCTTCCTTAGTCAAGTTCTTCTTGGAGCATTTGTTTGTTTCTTTCTCAGAATTAACTTCAGTTTCCTCATTATCCTTGGGAGTCGTCTCCTCCATTAGATGGCTATTGTCCTTACCAGGGTGATCACTTGGAATAGGGCTATCTTGACCAAGCTTGAAATCTCCACTTTCTTCCTCATTACCAACTCCTCTTCCTTCCAGCTGTCTTCACCATTAGAGTCATCTGTCTCCATACCACTGCTTTCCTTGACAATGTCCTCAATTTCCAACCCGGGGGCACTTTTCCTTTTCTTGCTGGATGACGCCTTCTCCTTGCTAGTATCGCCCTCTTCCATCCTCCTTTTACCAGGGGAAGCGGAAATCCACTTATTTTCTTGCACAGTGAGGGTTTTGCAATGCTCATAGATGAGCAGTAGGAGCCCGCAGTGGAGAATCGGGCTAGAAGGGTTCATCATGTGCTTGTTCAGGGACCTGGAGAGGGATGGAAAAAGGTAGTAGGGCAAAGACACTTTTTTGTCGTGTTTGAAATGGTTCAAGAGCATGAAGTGGTAAGTGTGGGCCCTAGAGAAATGACCTTCAACCATAATATACTCCATGATTGCATTCAGGACCCAGCCCCACAACTTCTTGATGTTTGCAACATTGTAGTAGCCCCCGGTAGCCTTGCCGATTTTGGCCTGCTCTTTCTCTTTCCGCGGGAACAGGGTAACAACATTGTTGGAGACCTTGAGGTCTTGAAAGAAGTTGAGCCCGGAGTGGGGCATACCAGTTACAGTAGAAATAATCCCAACATCCAACTTAAATTTAACTCCGTAAAGTTTAAAAGAGCCATTAGACCAGTTTTCAGAAATCTTGGAAACGGCTAGGTTGACCCTACCTTTGTCATAGTCCTCAAGCTTTTCCATGAAGCTGGTGAGAAATCCCTTCTCCAACTTTGCCCAGACTTTAGGCATTGCTTTCCAGGTAGATGTGTTGTCGGGTTCTTCACTTTTTAGATCTCCTCCCATTTCGAATGCAAGATATTGACTTTGTTTCTCTACAAATTTAAAACATCTTTCCCTATGCAACTCAAATTATCACCCTGAGTAACCCACAAAGCATGTGGCAATTTTTCGGAGATAGTAGGAGATTTGCCATAGTCCCAAGTAATGATGGCCTTTCCAATGAGGCACAAGTGGTGCTTTTTACTTGTCATGATTTAATTGTCCTTCTCTCCCCGTATAACGGTCCTTTCTGAGTATCTCTTTAATGTTTAAATTGAGATCATCCTTGTGCCAAATCATTTGAATGTCAGAATTAACTCCAGTATTCGCTAGATAGTCAACAACACTGTTTTCCTCTCTGAAGGCATGTTGTATAATAATTTCTTTGAAACTGATGATAATCTCTCTAGCTTTCATGATGATATTCTCAATGGACCAAGAAGGCTCTGATTCCCCCTTTAAGCACTTAATAATATTAAGTGAATCCCCCTCAAGCCATATTTTATCATAATTGAGATTTTTGGTATAATTAAAGTATGCAAGGTAGCGGAGGCTTCAACAAAATGGCTAGTTTGATTCCCCAGAGGACCAGCCACTGCCTTAAGGCAACTTCCAACAAAATTCTTGATTATGCCCCCATATCCAACTTTACCCGGATTTCCTTTAGAAGCCCCATCGAAGTTGGCCTTAATCCATCCCTACAGGGGGAAACACTAAACGAGACCTTCTCTGTCTTTCTCCTTGCTAGTAGTGGTGGTGGAAAGGTTCCATCTGTCTATGAAATCCTCTTTAGCAGCAAGTCCCTGATCAGTGTCATAGAGGCATTCAAAAATACTCCTAATGATTTTCTCTGCAACCACTTCAGGAATAGCCCTTTTATCTCTGAAAATCCTGTTGTTGCACTCTTTCCATATGTTCCAGATAACAATTGGCAAAGTAAGTCTCCAGATCTCCACAATTTTAGGATTAGAGTTAGGACAATGCCATTGAAGCCAAGTGTCACCAAGAGAATTCGGGAAGACCCAGCTCAAGTTCCACCTGGTCAGGATGACTTTCCAGATGTCCTGGCTAAAAGAGCATTGATTGAGAATATGGCAAGTTGTCTCTTCTTCCCTGCAACAAAGAGAACACATGTTAGGAAAAATGATGCCTCTTTTATGAAGATTATCCAGGGTTAATATCTTATTTTGGATGAAAATCCAAAAGAAGATGTTGTTTTTGGGAACTAATTTCTTATTCCAAACTTTAGCCCAGATGGGAGTGGCTTCCACCGGGACATTATGAATAGCCATAGTAGAGGAAACAGAGTATTTCCCATCCAGAGTTTTCCCCCATATTAGAATGTCATCTTTGTTGTCTCTAGGGATTTTAGCAGAAAGAGCAATCTGAAGGAACTTGAAATACGGGCTCTACTGGCTAAAGTCAATCCAGTCCCCATTTATCCAGTAATCTCTTACCATTTCACCATACCTACATTTGAAGTTGTCTTTCCAATCTTTGATGATAGGGATGTCCTCCAGAGGTTTATCCAGGATCCATATATCTTCCCAAAATCTAATTTTCCTCCCATCCTCAAGGTTCCAGGTTCTGCCAGTAGCAGCCCAACCTTTAGCAGATTGCACTGCATTCCAAATGGCAGATCCATCAACAAAGAAAGAATTGTCAAAGAATTCTTCCTCATAAGGTTGCATATAGAGGTATTTGTTTTTCCAAATAGAGTTCCATTCTCTTTCCTCCCCTTTGAATCTCCAAATTTGTTTGGCTAATAAAGCTTTGTTCATGGAGTTAATGTTCCTTAAGCCCAGCCCACCTAAGGCCTTAGGGGTACAAATGTTATTCCAGGCTATAAGGGGGATTCTGTTTTTAACTTCCACTCCCGACCAAAGGAACTTTTTTTGGATTCTTTCAATAGCTTCTGCAAACTTTGAGGGGATTTTGAACAAGCTAAGAGCATACATAGGAAGATTTTGGAGAGTAGCTTTGAGAAGGGTGACTTTACCAGCTTGACTAAGAACAACCCCTTTCTAGCCAGCGAGTTTCAGGTTGAGTCTGTCAATTAACTTATTCCAGAAGGAATCCTCAAGCTTGAGACAGAGAGGAAGCCCCAAGTAGGTAGAAGGAAACTCAGATATGTTACAACCAAGGATCTTGCCAATCCTAATTTGCCTTTGGGCCGGGGTGTTGATGAAAAACAAAGAGCTTTTATCCTAGTTGATTTTTTGACTAGAGGCCGATTCATAGGTATTCTGAATGATTTTCATGTTTTTGGCTTCCAAGATGGTGGCTTCCCCCATGGTGATAGAATCATCAACAAATTGTTCATGAGAGCAAACAACATTGGAAGAAGAGGGTTTCAGACCCTTAAGATTGCCTTCTTCCACATTTTTAAGGATGAATCTACCCAGGCATTCAACAAGAATGGTAAACAGGATGGGGGAGATGGGGTCTCCCTATCTGAGACCTCTGGAGCTTTTAAAGAAATTAGACGGGGAGCCATTGACAATAACAGCAGAGGAGGAGGTTCCCATGAGTTGAGAACAGAGCTGGATAACTTTGTCACCAAAACCAAATGATTCCATGATCCTAAGGAGAAACTGCCAGTTCACTCTATCAAAGGCTTTAGCCATGTCTAAGTTAAGGAAGAATCCCTGTTTACTCGCCACTTTCAGGGAGTGGATATTTTCATGAACAAAGATAATGGAGTCCAAAATCTATCTTCTGGGGATAAAGCCATTCTGTTAGACAGAGATAATCCTTGGGAGAACATCAAGCAACCTGGAAGTCAAAACCTTGGAAAGGATCTTATAGACAGAGTTACACAAGCTGATGGGTCTAAACTTGTTGAGAGAATCAACTCCGGGGATCTTCGGGATAAGGACAATGAAAGTGGCATTCAGTTCCTTAAGAAGTCTTCTGGAGCCAAAGAATTCCTTAACACCATTGCATATGTCCGCCTCCACAATGTGCTAGAATTTTTGGAAGAAAAACATGGGAAAGCCGTCTGGGCCAGGGGATTTATCACCCTGAAAGGAAAACACCGCCTTTCTGATTTCAGGATTGGAGGGAATACGAGATAAGAGGTGATTGTCAACTTTCGATAGGATAGAAGGGATAACTTGTAAAAAAGTGTTTTGCTTACTGTGGTCCAGGTTGTCCACTTCACCCAACAAGGTACTGAAATGCTCGAGAGCTTCCTTCCTGATGTCACAATCCTCTGTTAGGACACCTTTATTGCAAGTAAATCTGGATATTCTATTGGCTGCCCTATACTTAAGGGCAGTTAAGTGAAAGAAGCGAGTGCTTTTATCACCTTCCTTCAGGAATAGAGCTCTAGATCTTTGTCTCCAGAAAGTCTCTTCATTAGAAATGATGGAGTGGTATTTAGATAATAGATCATTTTCAGCCATCCTAAGTTCTTTGGTCAACCCCACCTCTTGGATTCTATCCTGAACAAGCTTTAATTCAGCTTTAACTTGAGTTTTGTTCTTGAATATGTCCCCAAAGATCTCTTTGTTCCAGGTTTTAATTTTGGCTTTTATGATGTTGAGCTTTTTAGCAATTCTAAAAAGAGCCTTACCCTCCACTTTAGAGTTTCACCATTCAGTAATGCAGGCTTCCAGAGAAAAGGGAAGTTTCTCTTAGCCGAAAAAGAGTTGGCAGAAAATGAGATAGGGAAATGGTCTGAATTGATCTTGATAACAGAACCAAGGGAACAACTATACTTAGAAAGCCAATCAAGAGAAATTAAAGATCTGTCAAGCTTGACTTGAATCAAATCAGCTCCGGTTCTTCTATTGGTCCAGGTGTAATTGATGCCCTGGAGATCAACATCAATGAGAGCTTGGTCATTAATGAAATCCATAAGGTCTTGTTTTCCATCAAGATGTAAGGGGATTCCTCCCATCTTATCTTTGTCTTTGAGCGGGCTATTGAAGTCTCCCATGATAATCCAGCTTTGATCAACAAACTGGAGTCTGTCAATCGCAAGGCTTTTCCAATATTTAGCTCTCCCGGATTTAGTGTTAGGAGTGTAGACATTAGATAACACCCAAACAAAGTTGTCCTTAATATGCTCAAGCAAAATTGAGTTCCCATTAAAGGCTGAGATGATTTCCTTTCCTATTATAGTATTTTTATTCCAAAAGATCGCAGTTCCTCCAGAGGCACCCTCCGAGTTAGTTCCTATGACTCCGTTTTCTTTGAAAATTTGGATCCTTTCAACTTTTTCTTTAGACATCTTGGTTTCTTGAACAAGGACCACATCTGGTTTATGATCTCTGATGACATTTCGTAACACATCCTGCTTATGGGGGGCGTTTAGCCCTCTGATATTCTAGGATATAATCTTCATATTTTAACTGGGGATAGGGCTGATTCGATGGAACACTGTGTTCCATCAGCACGGTTCTTCCAGCCTTCTTGTTCCCTTGGATGTTTTAGGGATGGCCTTCCCTGCTTTTCATTTTGGCTTCCAACATCTGCCTTTTTCTTAATCTTGCTTCTAGTTGAGATTCCTTCCTTGAGTTCCTCCTTGTTCAATTTTCATTCTCTTGACCTGGGAATCCAGAGGATTTCATCCAGCATAAGCACACTTTGGGAGGGGGTTTTACAGAGGAGAGGCTTTGGGCTTCCATTAGTTAAAAGCAATAACAACTCAGAATCAGAAGGGTCTTGGGCTTCATTAAAGTCATTAAAGTTTGTGTCGACCAATTTAGAGAGTGAAGAGGCTGGATATGATTCTTCCTTCTCCTGGCTAGCTGATCCATCCTTTTGGTCCGGAATGGATTCATCCTTCTCCTGATTTATAGTTTCAATCTCCTGAGCTTCTGAGCTTTCTTTATTGATCAACTTAGTTCCTAGCTCTGCTTCTTTAGAGCTCTCTGGTGGGTCGTTGGAACAAACACAATCCTATTTATCATTGCTGCTACTCCCAGTCCTCTCGACTTCATTCATAAGTTCCATTGCATCCTTTTTTTGATTACTCTCAGATATTGATGAATCTACTTTTTTGTTTGTCGTTTGCCAGATCTTTTTGTTCTTAGAGATACTATCTGTCTTGGGTTCCTTGCCTTTCTTGAGCAAACAAGATTTTGCCCAATGCCCTGATTTTTTGCAGTGGAAACAGGCAAATGGTAGAGATTCATATTCAATAGCTTGGGACCATTTTCCTAGTTTAGATATGATATCTATGGATTGAGGCATATCTATCATTTGGTTAACATTTACACAAATGCGAGCAAAGACTAACCTTGATTTAGCCGCCATCATCGGGTCAATCGATAAGAGTTCTCCAAAGGATTTCGCAATTCCCTTGAAAACTTCCTTGTTCCAGTATTCGAGTGGGAGACCCAGGAGGCATGTCCAGACTAGCGCAGAAACGAAGAAGGATTCATCCAGGACGAGATTCGGGGCCCATTTCTGGAGAGCTAGGGAAGACTTGCCAAACATCTAGGGGCCTTCACAGAGAGCTTTGTTCATGTCTTCTTTAGAGTTGAAAGCGAAGGTAAAAAACCCTCTAGGCAACGCCGCCACTTCCACTTGTCCTTTTACCATCCATTTTCTCCTTATGAAATTCCTAACATCATCAATGTTAGGCCTAAAGCTAGAGAATCGCCCCACTAAGGTCATAGATAGGCCAGCTATAGTCATGTCGACCACTTTGTTCGGAACGGAAATAGCAACTAGACCAGAGGCGGGGTCTGAAATGTTCGTAACTTCCGAAAGCCCAAATTTAACCAGTGACTTCACTCCAAAGAGCGAGGACCATTTTTTCCATTTTCCTTGGTCGTGTGGGTCCCCGGGGATCGAATCTTTTTCTTCTCCCAGTTTTGCTTTTTCCTTGTCCTCTTCTAACCCTTGAGATGTATGACCTCCTTCTTGCGTGCTAGATTCAATCCTAGGCGAATAGCAATTTCCAGGAAATCCGCCATTCCTAGGAATTTCGCCATTTCCCAGTTTGAAATTTGGGATTCCCACTCCTTTTCGCTCTGCTCCATTTTGCTCCATTGTTAAGACTTGATCATGCTAATCAAGTTTAGTTAAACTTGAGATAGATTCCAATTATAGCTTAATTGAAATGCATTCAAATTAGAAGTCCAAGTTTCATTGGAAATAATAATAAATTCATTCCATGCATTTGTGATAAAAATAGACAATTCTTTTATTATTCAAGAAAAGAGTCTTTTTTGTGAGATTTTGCCAAGATCAAGAGGCAATGGAAAGCACAAATAAGAGAGAACAAAATAGATGATAGAAATAAACTGTATTCTATCAAGATGAAAAATATGATCAACTGTATCATTAAGCATTCGTTACATACAATGAATATGAGCCTGCTTATATAGGCAAGGCTATATGGATATGTGAGCACACAAACATGACATGTGGCTCAATAAGAAACAAGGGTAGGTAGGAAATAAGTGTGGGTAGGTAGGAGAAATAATATAATATTCCACATGAGGTGGATCACCCACTGAATGTGGAGTGTAACAACAAGATCAACACCATAAAAGGTGGAAATTCTCCTACACACACTATCCCAATGTGGCACAAACACCCAAGTGTCTCATACCCAAACTACTATGAAATGCATTTCCTAAGTAAACTTAAGTAAAGTGTAATAATATCCAAGATAAATAATTATTTACACCAACATTTTTAATGCAACTGAACTTCTTTTTCTGAAAAGCTTTGAGTTCCAATTTTAGAGAATAATTCAATAATTCAATTTAAATTGCTTTTCCAATTTTAAGTTCTAAATTTAGAAAAAGACATAATATCTCAAGTTTGATTTCTCTCTCAATTCAATTCTTTTTATTTAATTTCAATTCAACTCTTGCTTTGTAATTAATTTATCTTTTGTAATAAATTAATTCCTTTTGCATGATTAAACGGCAAATTTATTAATTAATTAAATATGCAAGGATATTTAATAAATTAAAATGGGATAATTGATCAAAATGATATTCTTGGAAATGATTTAATTAATTAAATCAATATTTAATTAATATTGAGTAATTGATTTGCCATGTGATATTTGATGATTAAAGAATTAATAACGTGCTCGAGATTGATTTAATTGCCTTTGGTTAGAAACTGGGTGATGTTGTCGAGATTAGGGGCCCATGGTTTAGATGACCATTTTTAGGGTATTACATTTGCCCCTCTTTGAATTAATGTGCGAGCAGCACATTGGTTCAAAGAATGTATGATGCCTAGGAGATGCCAGTTCTGAACATGAATGATCATGAACTAGATGAAGAGCAAGGTGTTTAGCTTGATTCGAAGTGACAAAGCTGAATGAAGTCTGATTAAAGTGATACCAATCCCGAACTTGATTGAACTTAGGAAAGATAGAAAACAAAAGATACCAAACTTGAACTTGATTGACCAAGAAGAAGATCTTACTGATCTAGAACTTGATTGAACTTAGATGCAGTGAGTAATAATAAAAATCGATCTTGAACTTGAATGATCAAGACACGATGAAGATAAACTGTTATGCTTGATCAAGAAACGAATACTGAACACCTACTTATATTGAGTATGATCAAAGATACTCTTTAAACTTTTGATTGAGTTTAAACGAATAATTAGTTTGATGTAAAGCGATGAAACTAATTAACGTTAAGAGATTGATTCAGATGAAAGACAAATATCAGCTTGATTTGAAGCAATGAAACTGATATGCCCCTTAGCAATAAGAATTGATTTTCTTTAATTGGAAAGATTTTGCTCGACTTTTGATGAAGATTTGAAAAATTTCTCGACTTGTGAGATGTGAGGTCATAAGGTCATGAGTATGCCCCCTTGGGAGCGAAATCAAAAAAATAGCGAGGGTACATGATAGGCAATTGTGTGGCGATAATAAGTTGTTTGAGCATAAATTGATTATGAGGAATATTTGAAAAATTCAGCGTTGATTGGTGAGTTAAGCGCAGAGTAGATTGTAATGTTGATGTGTAGAATTGAAATTGAATTAAGATTCATCATTTAAATTGAGCGCATTTGGAAGAAAGAATGAGCATTTGATGAAAAGAGTGCTAAGTGGTCCAAATTGTGAAATTAACAAACAAAATGATCTCGAATTTCAATTTCGATCCCGAAAATGGAATCAGAACAGTCAAATTAGCTAAGTGTACAATTTTCATGTCCATCGGAGCAAGTTGAAAAATTAGGTTTTTAGCTATATATGGGATGAAAGTGTCATTTTCAAATCATTTTAACCCTCCAAGTTTGAAAATTCAAAAAGCCTTCTGCGAAGAAAATGGTGGTCCCTACTCGTCAGCATCAATTCGAGTGCCAAAGACGTCATAATCAACCTTGAAACTATGAGCCAGCAGTAAGTGATCGATCTTAAGCCTCTTTATGTTTTCAATTTTGAATTTTTTTGTTCATTTTTCAAGTTTTTCGCATGTGTGGGGTTGGGTTTCACGTTTTATCGTGCGTGACAGGATCCTGTCTCGTACGAGTAATTGGTAAAATTTCTTTTGTTGTTTAGGGTCATTAGAATTGTCGTTCGGGACGCAGCTTTGTATCCTTCAACAAGTCTGTCAAAAGACCATTTTGTCGTGCGAGAGCTATTCCTGGCTCGTATGAGATTTTGTCTCTTTGTGTTTTGTCGTTCGAGAGACAGTGAGCATTTTTGAAGGTCTAAACATGAAATTTTGATTTTGCATTTGACTTAGTTGGATTTGCGTGATGTTTTACTTCTCTTGTAGGCTCATTTGTAATGTTTTCTGATGCTTCGTTGTTGGGTTTTTGCAAGTTCGATTACCTCCTATGCTATTTAGATGCACTTATCCTCCTACTATGGCATTAGTTTGACATTTATCTAAGGTTGAGTAGGCTCATATTGACTTGTGCGGCTTGACTCATCTATTGAGATTACGTGATATCTATGTGAACCACGAAATGCTCATGACATTGGTTGAGTGTTTCCATTTAGAGCATAACACGTTTCATCTATCGGTGGGGGAGTTGACTATCACTCCCGAGGATGTATATAGGATAAATCTTGGATAGGTTCAAGAGCGTTCATGGTATTGTTATCACAGCCATGGATTGATAAGTCAAGTTCCAGAATGATACCTTGCGTAAGTGTCTCGAGACCAGGAAGAGTTAGATCATGATTATTAAAGTTCACGTTAATATTTAGTTGATCTAATCTGATAGACATACTTGTAACGTCGTTCACTATGCAAGACTGGACGTCATATCATGGTTTAACAACGATAAGATCAGTAGACAGATTTTCATTATTTGTATCAGTTGATTCAGAAGTTGAGGCTGAGTAGATATTGTCCTGAATAGGACTGTCATCAGAGTCATCAGGTGAAGTTTTTGAGTCCTCTTCAAGTGATTTAGTAAGTGTATGTATGGTATCAACACCAACATCTTTAATGTTACAAGTTCCTTCATGTCGTGGTTCATTTGTCACTTGTATCTGACACACCTGTTAACATGATTTTGTTGTTTCTATGATTTGTTGTCGTCTACTCCATTCAGCTTCTTCTGGACTGATAACTGGCTCTTGTTCTGTAGCTTCCAACTCTTCTTGTGTAGTGCTATACCTGATTTGTTTTGTTTTAGGATAGGGGTACATAGATGAGAAGCTTTTTCGTATTCTTCCTTCTTTCAGTCCTTGTTCATAATTTGCTTGTCTCTTTTATCTAATTTCCTGTATTTCTTTCTCTATTTTTATGTGCATCAGTTCTTGAGTATCATCTATGACATCACTAGACTCTTATGGAGTTTCTGTAGTGGATGTGTCTGAGAGGTTGTCAGGACCCCATTCATACTCATTTGAATCAGTCTCTGAATTGTCTACTTGCTGCCTACCAGTATATGTGACTGGAACTTTTAGTGGTGCAAACAATTCTCTGATTCTTATTACTTCATCTATTATATCCTCAGGGACCTCAACTTCCTGTATTATTGTAGTGGATAACATCAAAGCTTGAGCACTAACTGTTTCTTCTTTCTTGACTGTTGATTCCTCTTTCTCTTTTCTACACTCTGCTTTTGTTTGTTGAGTGTCTACTTCCTGTAATGTTAAAGGCGATGTTCTTTTTTGCCACTTAGACTTAGAAACATGTTTTTGGTCTGATGTCTTTTTCAGATCGTAACCCAATCCAACCTTATCATTTGTGGATTTGGTTTGTAGCTGAATTGGTTTAGTAATACCTTCCTTTTGTTTGCCCAGAGGACTGGTACCTGAGTACCCCATGTGTTGGATCATTTTGTAGCCAGGACCATATTGGTTTGAGGAAATCTCACAATGTCGTACCTCCTCATTTTGACTATCTTCCTTAAAGAGCCAGTTAAGAACAACATCCTCTTCTATTTCATCCACCAAGGAGGTAGAAGATGGTACAAAGAGACCATCATATATGGTATTCAGAGCTGAATTTTGTGTTCTCATAGCCTCTGATGGCTTGCCCAACTGTTTTGGTGATGGAGGGAGATAAACTAATGAAAGTACCAGTTCTATCTTGTAGCCATCCATGCTGGTATTTGTAATCTTCAATCTCTTTTCTAAGTCTTTCATTAGTGTTTCTGGATCTGCATTTGGAGAGGCTGCCCTATTATGAGGCACAAAAGTATCTGCACCTTTTGTCAATGCATTACAAACATCATTTGTATCACCAGGAATACTGACTTCAGCTCCATTATAAGGAAACTTTAAGGATTGATGGTATGTTGATGGTACTGCCTTCATTTCATGAATCCACAGCTTGCCTAGTAATATATTATATGACAATGGAATATCAAGAACTTGGAAAAGAACATCTCTCTCTACCAGTCCCACTCTGATTGGTAATGACACCAGACCTTTAGAAGTCCTTTCTTCTTCATCATAGGCTTTTATTGTTATTTTCTTGCTGGGATCAATGACATTTTCAGAGAATCCTAGTTGTGTAAGCAGACTGTAAGTACAGATATTCAACCCCACGCCTCTATCTAGCAAAACACGTTTGACTCTGTGTTTGTGGATCATGGCTTCAATATGCAATGGCTGGTTATGTGGATGATTTAGTGAGTTGTCATCTTCTTCTGAGAAGGTTAGATAGTGAGGTGAAGTCAGATGACCCACCATAGACTGAAACCGATCAATGTCTAAATCTTTTGGAATGTTGGTGGTGAGAAATACTTTATCTAGGATCTCTTTATGAGCAGGTGAGAGTTTTAGCAATTCAAAAATTGAGATTCGAGCATTTGTCCTTTTCAACTATTCAACAACACTATATCCAGAAGATGATGATGAAGTTAGCCTTTTAAATTTGTCCAAGGTTGATTCTTTTTGTTTGTTTGATTGGGCTGATGGGTCTGGTGTTGCTTCAGCTAGGTCAGAAGAACTAGCTCCTTGGAGAGTGACTTTCTTCTGAGAACGGGTGAGAGCTCTTGCATATCGTGATTCATTTGGTTTATCTTGGACTATAATCACATTGCAATATTCCGAGTGGGAAGGCTCAATCATGTTGATAACATTGTCCTAACTAGCATAAGTTTAATTTACCTTGGCACCTCCTTTGGTCTTTGAAGAATCACCTTGTTCGTAAACAGGCAAAGGGTCTTTAAATACTTTATGATCTGTATTAGTTGGATGATTCCTAATAATGACTTTACCAGCGTCTATGAGATCTTGAATCTCATGTTTTAGCTTCATACAATTGTTTATGTTATGACCTTTATTCCGATGGAAGTCACATTATTCATTTTCTCTCCACCATCTTGGTTTAACTTCTGGATCATATGGTCTAGAGTTATCTGGTAGTGTTATCAAGTTGTTTGCCAACAGAGTTTTGAAAGTGGATTCATATGATTCTTTGAGAGGAGTAAAATCACGCTTAGGTTTGGAAAGCCAAGGCTTTTCTTTGAACCATTCCTTTGTTTTCTTTGGCGGATTTTCTATTGCAACCTCAATAGCTTTAAGTGTTTGTGTACCACTAGCCAAGTTGAATATTGTAAATTTTGAGTTGGTTTTGACAGTTTCTACTACTCCATCATTAACAACATTCTTGTTATTGTCTTTGCCAAACTTCCAATACATGTTCTTCTCTTTAGAGCTAGATCTTGGTTGTGTTTCTTTCCAAGGCATGATATCCCCCTTCTTTATGAGCACATCTTCCATTCAAATGGCATTATCTACCTTTTTGTTAAATGATGGGTGTACTTGCATTTGTATACTGTATTTCAGCTCAGGGACCAAGTTATTGACAAATATATCCATTTTCTCAGAGTCTGGGATAGGTCGAGAATACCTAGAAAACATCTTTCTCCAGCGTTGGAGAAAAGTAAGAAGAGGCTCTCCTATTTTTTGTTTAGTATTGCAAAGCTCGATCATAGTCACAGGATGTTGAATGTAGTATGAGTACTATTGTAAGAGTAGTTGGATTAGTTCTTCAAACATTTTTCATTCCTTTGGGTAGACTTGAGAACCATTCCATTGCTTGACCCCCTAAACTCCTCGGGAAAAGGCGCATGAGGTACGTTTGATCATGCATGAACTCCATACAGGCAGCGCAAAATTCCCTGACATTATCTTGAGGATCTAAGGTACCATCATATTTATCAAATTTTGGGATCTCCGCTCATGAAGGAAATGGAGGCATGTATAGCTTCTTGTCAAATGGAAAGGGACATATTGTTTCCAAAGAATATTGTTTTGGGGACTTGTCCTTATTCTTCAGTTCTGTGACCTCCATTCGTAAGGCTAGCAATTGTTTTAGTACCATGAGTATAGGTGATTCTTTCTTTTTAGTAATGAGTGTTTGAACATCATATCTAGTAGGAAGTTTAGCACCTTGTTTTGCTAGTTCTAAGAAATAGTCTTCCTTCTCTCGGGTCATGATAGCTTTCATCATTTTTCTAAAGTCTTTGTCCTTTTGACAGTCAAGGATTTCTTTTTCTGGAGGTTTAGTGTCCTTGCCAGCCTCACTTGATGATGAGGAATCATTATCATCTTCGGGAATGTTATTATCATCCTTGTTTCCATCATCGTGTTTTGTCTCATATATAGTGGGAGATTTAGGCTCATCAAAAATTGGTTCTCCTGATGACGACGGTATGTTAGTGAGTGGATCCTTTTCGTAAAATGGATTGTCGGTGTATGAAAAGGGTATTCCTTTGCCTTTGGCTTCTTTCTTACTAGAACTCCTGGTTTGTGTAGGCATTTTTATGGATTAGTGCGACCTAAAGCTGTTTGTGATGTAGAGGTCAAGATCAATTTCAGAGCTAGTTGTTCTGTTAATGTATTGTTTGGGAGAAACAACTGAGATTCAGTTTGGTTGCAGGAACGATCTATCTTGTATAATGTGTTTATCTAAGTTGATTCTAAGCGTAGTGTAAGATTCAGTCTGGTTTCAGGAATGATCTATCCTGTATAAGAAATTATCCAAGTGACTAATATTTGATAGGTAATTGACTGAACTAGCTGAAAGATGATCGACCAAATCGTGCAACACAAATGGCAGAGGTACACTGTCTTAATCTGTTTATGCTCAGGAAAATTGATAACAAGTATTATGTTCACTGTAAGCTATTTTTAGGCAAGTTTGACTGTTCTGTTCTGACAAAACCAGAGACTCGTATGATAGGATTTTCTAAACCGGATGACAAAATTTATGTTTCGTACGAGTTGTTGTTTCGTATCGTACAACAGATGGGTATGTGCAGGACGACAAAAGACTCAGAGCAGTTCTATTTTGTATGACATAGGATACAAAACCAGACGACAGATTAAAATGACTCGTATGACACAAGATCAGGTCTAGGATGACAAATAAGAAGACTCGTACGAGACAGGATCAGGTGAAGCACGATAAATTATCAGACTCGTACAACTGTTCACAGGACAGAGCCTAGAATTTTTTTTTTTTTAATTCCTGAGTATGATAACTGAGTATGACCAATTATGAGATGGACTGATTTTGGACCAGGATACAGGATTTCAACTTAAGATGGACAATTTTTTGACATGGACAAAGTTTTGACTTAGGATGGACTAGTTTCTGACACAGACAGAGTTTCGACTTAAGATGGACAAGTTTCTGACACAGACAGAGTTTCAACTTAAGATGGACAAGTTTCTAACACAAACAGAGTTTCGACTTAGGACGGACTAGTTTCTAACACAGATAGAGTTTCAAATCACTGAGTTGTTTCTTGTCTTCTCCAATTTTTGGTATTTCAATTTTTGTTTCAGAGATGAAAACACAGAAAACAAGTAGGTTGTATAGTGACTCCAATCACAGCATGCAAACCCTAAGGAATTTGGTGAGGAAAGAAAACCTTTGCTTGTAGACTCAGGTACACACCCAATAGCTAATCAAAATACGGCCATTGAGTCTCATGCAATGGATTCTCAACATCGTATTATCCGACTCCAAACGCTAATGGGGGCACGAAATGACAAGTATCTTGGGAGAGTTACTATCTCTCTTGCACAAAGATTATCCCCCTTTCGGAGATGAACCAAGTAGCTTCTAATTTTGAATTGGATTTAGTCAGGGATCTGTTCAGTGCGTCGAGGTATAAACTCAATTAAGAGGTCTCCCAGCCTTGAAAACCAAGGTTTAATATACCCGAATGTACGGAGGAGAGATATTCCCGAGCACTGTTGTTGACTTGATTTTCATCACATCATGTTTATTTTATAGTGGGTTGGAGTACTTGGTGTCTAGCTGTTCCCACTTAGGTCATTCCCCTCACACCGGCCGTAACGACTTTAAGAGTTTTTCAACCCCTCGGGAGGGCAGGCCTGCTAAAGATGTACAAATCTCAAACAAAGAAAAAGCCTCAAGGGTCTGGATTTCTGATTGTCTAGAAAAGGACAAGAGCATACTCTCCTACCTCTCAGAATCTTCTAAAAACACAAAAGACAGATTTGTTCTTTAACCAGATAGTAAGTTAGGTTCCTAAAAATAAATTTAAAGAATACATGATGTTTAGTCGATTCTCCTTACGCAACCTGCAAAGATAATGAGTCAGTAGTCATATTGTCTTTGTGCGACAAGCATATTCTTTGACAATTGTTCTACAAAAACTGATTAGGCTGTTAAAAATTCTGAGATAGATATATAAACAGTCAGGGTCAGTCGTCAGAATAATTAAAAAATAATGAAAATTTGCCTCTTAACCAGAAAATACAGTCGTATGATAGTATAAAAACTCGTACGATACAGGATCCCAACTCGTACGAGACAGGATTCCAGTTCGTACGACACCTGCAGTTTGTCATTTTAGCCTGTGGGAATTGTCGTACGAAATGTATGGACAAAAAATCCAAAAATCTGAAATCTGGAAAATAACAAAAAACAAAGCAGTCAGTCTTGGAGGCCGAAAATGTAGTGTTCTGCCCCACGGTGGGTGCTAGATATGGGTGTGTGAAAAAGTGGTCTGTAAGCTGCAAGCACAATACTTCAATTAAGTCATTATATGCATGGTTAATAATCAATAATCAATAAGTAAAAAAACCATAACAAAGCGACTAATTGCCTTCTAAAAGATGCGAGTATAAGATTGCTCTCAAATTTTTATAAGCAATACCAGTGACTAGACTACACCAAGATGAAGGATTTAATCTATATGATATTTAACTATATGGATGCAAGATGGATGAATAATTCAAGTAAAAATCAATTCAAGCAATAATGGATTTAAAATGGATGCAAATAATCTAAAAAAGCACAATAATCTTCAATGACTCCAGAGCGAAATTAGCGTGATAATAATCTCCAAGCGTGTTCTCAAAAATCTCTGGGATAAATTGGAATGAGAGCTGAAGACTAAATTTATAGAGAATTACCAAGAGATGATAAAAAAGCTCAGTTTAGGATTAATTGAAAATAATTGAGAAATCAGGTTTACTTAACCTTGAGATAGATTCCAATTATAGTTTAATTGAAATGCATTCAAATTAGAAGTCCAAGTTGCATTGGAAATAATAATAAATTAATTCCATGCATTTGTGATAAAAATAGATAATTCTTTTATTATTCAAGAAAAGAGTCTTTTTAATGCAACTGAACTTCTTTTTCTGAAAAGCTTTGAGTTCCAATTTTAGAGAATAATTCAATAATTCAATTTAAATTGCTTTTCTGATTTCAAGTTCTAAATTTAGAAAAAGAAATAATATCTCAAGTTTGATTTCTCTCTCAATTTAATTCTTTTTATTTAATTTCAATTCAACTCTTGCTTTGTAATTAATTTCTCTTTTGTAATAAATTAATTCCTTTTGCATGATTAAATGGCAAATTTATTAATTAATTAAATATGCAAATATATTTAATAAATTAAAATGGGATAATTGATCAAAATGATATTCTTGGAAATGATTCAATTAATTAAATAAATATTTAATTAATATTGAGTAATTGATTTGCCATGTGATATTTGATGATTAAAGAATTAATAATGTGCTCAAGATTGATTTAATTGCCTTTGGTTAGGACTTGGTGATGTTGTCGAGATTAGGGGCCCATGGTTTAGATGACCATTTTTAGGGTATTATAGGTATAATGTTAGTTTCTTCTTTTGATCTCAATTAGACATGATCATATTGACTGATTTATTATTGATGAAGGCATACATAGTAGCTAGCAAAGGTCCTCCCAAAATCAATAGATATCCCCCAAGTTTATTTTATGCTATAAGATCATAAAGTCAGTTGGGTATTGCCATGCTTCAACAAAAATGATAATTTCTCTTTGGTTTATTATTCATAACATTAATGGCAAAACCTAAATCAATGTGTATTTGGAATGATAATATAATTGATATGATCCTGAATCATAGGACTCCCAAGATCAAAATACTTGGGATGTGAGATATTCCCTAGCATAAGATCAACAAGTTGTCCAATAAATAGAACAATTTTTGGATCCTATTTCTTTTTTCTTTTTTTTTTTGCTAACTCTCAAATTATCTTTGTGTATATAGGAATGCCCTTGATCTCTTACAAAAGATCAATTTTGATATTGGCATTCCTTAATTCATTAATAAGATAAAATTTAGATTGAGGTATTTTCTTTTTGTCAGTTGGCAATGAAATCAGGTGGGAAACAAAGGTGTTGTTGATGCATATCATGCCTAGGTTGGTTTTCTTTAGATTTTTTTTGTGAATAATCTACCTCAATAATTATGGCTCCTTGAAGGTTTTTTCCTTATCCGAGTTTCAAACTCTATTGATATCTAGAGCATTAATAGGGTAAGTTGGGTACCATGCCACCTCAATGTTATAAACAAGTTGTGCTATCTTGTTATTTGGATTTGGAGTTGGTTATGATATCTTATTATTTGGATTCGAAGTTAGTTGAGCAGGCAAGTGCTTTTTTAGCTTCTTCTAATTTTTGAAATGTATGTAAAGCATCAAGTTTTTCCCCAAATTACTTAAAAGATTAGTTTAGAATTCAGCAAATAAAGTACCTAGTTTTAGCTTGGTAATATGTGTTGTACCTTCGAGAGAAACATGCTTCCCAAGATAGATCCTTATAGATTAGGTGGTTATTGAATACTTCTTGCAAATATCACAAATAACATTAAATATTAGATTAAAAATATATCCACCACCTATAAGATTCAAGACATCAATGCATTCATCACAAATCCCCCTAAGAAAAAAAATCTTAATAGCCTCATTAGATAATCTTGTTTGTCTTGTTCTTTGAAGAAAAAATCATAAGAGTTAAAGAAAATCTTCTAGATTTTCTTCTTTTCATTATGTCATATAGAAAAGATCATCTCAAACTTCCTTTGTCTTGCAACTCTCCTCATCTCAAAATATCATCTCTCCTCCCCTTGACACTTTCCCTCTTGTTGGCATTTGTTTAGAAGTCCTTGACACTTGTCCCTCTAGGGATGACAAGTGACCCTCCTCTCCAAATTCTTCATTTTTAGCCTTTGATATTTTTAGATCTAATCTACACCATTGATTCATGCCACCTCATCCTTGGCCTTGATAAAAGCATCTCATTTTCATTCAATAAGGCTTCTCCTCATGTTTTTAGCTTCTTCATGGTAGTTTAATTCTACACTAAGTTCTCATTTCAACAATTATCATAGCCAATTAGCATAGCATAATATCTTGTAGCTACTCATGTTCTAGGTAGTCATTTTGTTGATCTTGCTACTGGTAAGAGCCACATCAAAAGATCTACAAAATCCTTGGAACTAGAGGAAGATGGGACACCATTGTGAAGACTGAGTTTTTATTTCTAATTCTTAAATTGCTTTCCATATAATCGTGTCATTTTGTGTGTTTTTAGAATTTTTTAATGATTGAAACCTTATTTTAACCATACATTTTTGGCGCCCACTGTGGGGCACTTGCCCCAAATTTTAATATCTTTTCCTACAAGTTTTTTTGATAGGTGCATCCAAAAATCCAATCTAGCATTTTAGTGGCTAAAATTGGCGTATTTAGCTTCTATTGCAGTGCATTTGTCTCCTAAATTAGCATTCTAATTTTGCAGAACAATGTTCTTATCATATATATTAACGTTTATTTTTTATATTTCAGCATTTCTATTTCATAAAATAGCGTTTGAGTATCACAGAATATCACTTTTCTTTGGTAGTTTAGCATTCTAGTTTCACAAAACAATGCTTTAAGTTCACAAAATAGAGTTTTCAAAGCCCAGAATAGCGCTTAGATGATTTTATTTAGCATTTTCAGTTTTGTTTCCAAGATTTTATTTTTCCATAACTAATTTGCATAATTATGTGTTGTAGGTACCTTTTCGTTATCAAAGACTGGAGCTACAAAACTTTTCGTTGCCAAAAACTCAATCATAAACTACTAACATTGTGTGCAGCTACAAGATATTATATTCTTGTTTATTTTAAATAGGCACATAGATTAATTAAAATATCAAAGAACAACATGTCTTGTGTGTTTGAGATGATAGGCAAGTATGCTCTCACCTTCATTAGGTGATCAGGAAGCTAGACTCATTGTTTTTCATTTCATTAGTGCAATATCTTTAGCGGGCCTGCCCTCCCGAGTAGCCCATAAGGTCGGGTGAGAGGGGAACGACCCAAGTGGGAACAGTTAATGCCAAGTTCATCTAACCCACTCTAAAATAAAAGTGATTTCGATGAAAATTAAAGTCAATGACAGTGCTTGGGAATAGCTCTCCTCCGTACCTTTGGGTATATAAAACCTTGGTTTTCAAGGCTGGGAGACCTCTTAATTGAGTTTTTACCCTGACGTGCCGAATGAATACCCTTACTAGTACCTCTTTTTAACTAGAAGCTACTTGGTTCACCTCCGAACATTTTTATTCTCTCAATGCAGGGAAGGGGAAGAATCTCTCCCGAAGACACTCACCATATGTCCCTCTTGAGTGTATGTGTGAACTCCTCTTTTGAGTACTTATTGCAAGGCTCTTGATGGAGTTCCATTAGCTCTCACAAAGGAAAAAACACAGGCGCCCTTTAGGGGGTGACAAGGTTGTGTGACTTGAAAGGGTACTAAGATGTGGGCTAAGAAATAATAGTGAAGCCAAATTTTCTTAGGATAGAGCTGCTTGGTGCATCTTTTGTTATATACTTGCGAAAACTTGGGCTTTATTCAAAGCCTTGAACATACACTTGATGTTATATTTTGAGACAAAGACAATCCTGTTGAAAATCTCACTTCTGTCTTTTTAAATTAAATCCTAATATCATCCATTGAGACTCATAAAATTTCAACTACAAACATCAAACTGTCAAAATACTCATAACGCAATAGTATAGCATTTTCAGGTTAAATTGTAGCATTTTTTAGGTTTAACTATAGCGTTCTGTGGTTACACTCTAGCATCCTTAGGTTAAACTCTAGCGTTCTCAGGTTAAACTCTAGCATTTTGAGGTTAAACTATAGCGTTTTGAGGTTAAACTTTAGCATTCTGAGGTCAAAGTAAAGTGTTTTCATATCATTCCCTAGCATTCTCAATTCACAGAGCATAATAACACTTGCAGAGCTAAAATGAGCATTTTCATAGGACAACATAGTCTTCTCGTAGGACAACATAATGTTTTCAGTGTCCCAGGTAGCGTTTTGGGTGGACGGTATGGTGTTTTCATACAATCTTTTAGCGCATCTGTGATTTACATCACAAATGAAGAGCAAAATATAATTGTTGTCAGAAACTTAAACACGATTTTGGATACCCTTTTCAGAGTAATTCTTAGGTTATTTCTGTCAGGACAAATTTGAAATTGGGAAAACAGGTTTTACAAGTATACAATTTTCAACCAAGTTTAGGATCCAAATATCGTAAGTTGAGAATCAATATCTTTGATATCTAATCTCTGAGACATATATTATTTATCAGGTCACCATCCTACATTGTGAAACTAAAACGTTAGATCAGATTAACTTTGTTATTATCGATAGGAAATATCTTTCCTACTGAACTTGGTCAAATCACATCAAAAACTTGCATTTCAAACATGGATCAAAAACTTAAAAATCTCAAATACTTGTGTGCCTGTTTTGACAATAAATCAAAAGAAGAAACTAAGACAACAGAAACAAAAAAAAATTATACAATGGCTGAGGAAAACCCTTTCTATAGACCCCACAATCAAGATGATGATGAGGAAGAATTAACTAAATAAACTATCAAGGAAGCACAACAAGACCCAACATTCAGTAAATTCATGGAAAAGGTCTTGGAAATGAATAAAGAGAAATACTTCCTCATGTTAGCACATCAAGGTGCTAAGTTGCCTCGGGACTTTGATATCATGCAGTTGAAACAAAATGAAAGAACAAGTGAGACTCATAACAATACTAGTGAAACTAACAATGAAAGAATTCAAAACAACTGAGAAAGTTTAGCAAGGAACAACGTAGATAATCCACTTTTGGCTCTCACTCAACAAATGCAAGTTATTCAAACACAAATTCAAGATATGTAAAGAAGAAGGATGAACAGGTAATCTCTGCAAGATATATGTGCTTATTCATTTCACAGAAATCTAAACATGATACCATTCCCTCTAAACTGCAAAATCCCTAAGTATGACAAATATAATGGCAGAACTAATCCGCAAGATCACATGAGGGAATTTCTCACATTGAGAATGAAATTTTCCCATGAAGACACTTATCTAATGAGATTATTCCCAAATATTTTAAGAAGGAAATCCATGGAGTGGTTCTCTTAACTTCCATCTAGTATTAGAACATTTATCGATAATTTTTTTTCCCAATATTCATATAACATCCAACATGAGATCACCATGCTAGACTTGTGCAACACCAAACAGAAAAATGGAGAATCATTCATAACCTTTTTGCAAAGGTGGTGGTGATTAATTTCAAGATATCCTCATCTAGTACCTAATAATTAAAAGATGGACATTTTTATTGACAGTCTAAATGAAGAAATAAGCTATAGACTAAAATTACAATGCCTACCAAATTTTGAGAAAATGATTGAAAATGGAATAAAAAATGAGGAAGTTATGGTTAAGAAATGAGTGTTAAAACTTTATAAGGTGCCAACTATTTCAATAACACTAATACCAGCAATGACAAAACCAAGTTTTTGAATAGGAATAGAAACATTATCAACGATGGCGTGGTGGATACCAACAACTTAAAACCAAAACAACCCATTTTCAATCCATCAAGTTACACTGCAGTGGTTAATCAAGATAATAATAAACCTAAACTTCCTTTTCCTAATTTTCACAAAAAAAATTACTAACATTGGAGAACCACTAGGATCATCTTTAAAAACACTCATTGCAAATAAATTGATCACATTGCCAAAAGTGAGAGATTTTAAATGTAAAGTTAAACCAACATGGTGGAATGACAACCATTATTGTGAGTATCATTGAAGTAAGGGACACCAAAAAAATGATTGTCAACGATTTAAACATTTCATTCAGGACTTAATAGATAATGAAGTATAATTGTAGACGGGCATAAACCAAATTATCACACACTGAATTCAAAAATCCAATCCCCAATTATGAGAAGGGTGAAGCATCAACAACATGAGATGGAAAAGGAAAAGAAAAAGACAACTATTCTAATGCTTATAATAATGTGATTAATGTCATTGTCATTAAAGAGAAATCACAACCAAAACTAGCACATACCATCACTAGGAGTAAAGCTAAGGTAGCTTTGTCGGGCCCTACAACCAATGCACAATCCACCTCTAAACAATATAATGTAGTGGACCAATTGCAGAAGACCCCGCATAAATATCAATACTAGAAATTTTAAAACTATCACCAACACATAAAGAAATTTTGGAAAAATCTCTAGTAGACACAACAATCCCCAAAAATTTGGATGTTGATCAATTCAAAACCATGGTGGGACACCTAACAATGCCTCATTGCTTATCCTTCACTAAAGATGATGACATGTCTTTAAAACACCCACATAACGCTCCTTTGCATTTTAAAATTCTCTCATCCATAAAATGCACGTTAAACGTGTCTTGATATATGGAGGAGCTAGCCTAAATATTTGTTCATTAAATCTTGTTCATGTCTTAGGTTATTCTAAAGATGCAGTTGATCCCTGCAAGAATATCAAAATAAAAGCTTATGATGAAGAAGAGCACTATTCCAAAGGAACAATGATGTTATCGATCAGAATAGGGCCTATGCAAAAAGATATAGTGTGTCAAGTTTTGGACCTAAATTTATCGTACAATATAATTTTGGGAAGACCATGGATCCATGACATGCAAACTATTCCTTAAACTTATCACTAGTGCTTGAAATTTCCCTACAATGGGCAAGAGATCACAATATCAACAAACTCAAATTCATTTCAATATTACAATAATTTGAAACCAGTGCAAGAAGTTATTGTTCCACACAACCAAGAAGTTTCTTCTTCTACTACGCCACCCAAAGTGAAAGAATTTGCTTCAATCTTGGCAAGTTTTGAGAGAAAGGTTCAACTGAAAGACTAAGGGGTAGTAGAATATTTGTTATCAGATCTACCACTCTCTCTGAAATCATATGGAAAGCCATTGGCATCAAAACAACAACCAACCTCAAACACACTTAAAATACTTGAGGGATCATTTGTCAAGGCAGGGGCACTGGCTGAGGAAACTAAGGATAAAGATGTTTTACAATGTCTATACAAAGATGAGGAAGAAGTTCAACCAAAGGTTAACAATATCAGCATCCCAATTGAGTAGTATGGAAAAGGATATGATGTCATGCAAAAAATGAAATATGGTGGCAATGATCCTATAGGCAAAAGAAAAGAAGGTATCCTAGAACACATACAACCTCCTTATCCACATGCTAACGATAAATAAGTATTAGGTTTTGGGCAGAACAATCTAGAGCAACAACAAGAAGAAGAAAATGAGTGAAAATAGGAAGAGCTTTCCATTAAGAGAGAAGAAGAAGCCGCTCACAAATAACAACAAGAAGCAACTTGCAAACAACAACAAGAAGAAACAACTCATAAGCAACAATACGACACATAAGAAAGAAGATAGGAAGAACTTGCCAAAAAGAAAGAAGAAGCTACTCATAACCTTTATGAGCAAATCCTTAGATTACAAGCTTCTAGTAAAACAAATTCTAATGAGTGGGAATGGGATTCATATCATTCTGAAGACTCATTTTATACAAAAGATGTCGATGTTGATGTAGTTTACTTGTATGAAGGGCAAATGTCAGAGTACCAACCACTTGAATTAGAATCATAGGCTATCGATTCTAACTCCATTGAGGATGATCAAGAACTACTCGCAATAGGTCACCCTGACGAGGGTAACATCATAGACATCAAAATAATCATTGAAGATTTTGATATCTCTGTTATGACCTTTAATTCCCTTGACACACCACAATCTGATGATCCTTTACCTTTAATACACCCAGAAGTTATTGACTGGGAAAATAGTGGACCCATTAAGATAGATACCCTTCCTAACGATCAAGCCATTTCCTTATATCTCAATGTCATAGAACCCAAAACAACTTCCACTAGGGATTTCCCTAATGCATCTTCTATTCGAGGGAGTGTCAAATCTATCAATCGTAAAAGTGAAATAAATAAATCAAATAGAAGATCTAATGTTGAAAATCATTTAATGACAATATTAGATCGGGAAAATATAAAAGGAAAGGGTGTATCAGATGGGGAAAACCTCTTTGAGATGCCAAAAGATGGAAGATTTGACAGTCTTCCTAAATATTTTCAAGAGAGATCTGCCATATTGATCAAGGAAATTGAAGTAATTAACATTGGCACCTCAGAAAATCCTAAGATTCTACATCCAGCAACATCATTATAAGAGCAAGAAAGGCAGGATTATAGCGAGTTCTTCAAGAGGAGACAAATCAACTTTGCCTGGTCATATGCAGACATGCGAGGGTTCAATCCAAAACTCGTAATGTATCACCTAAATGTTTCTCTAGGAGATAAATCCATCCAAAAAAAACTGAGAAAGATGCATCCTCACGTTGCTCTTCTCGTCAAAGCAAAACTGAAGAAATTGTTGGATGTAGGATTGTAAAGCGGAAAATCGCGATCGAACCCTAGTTGCTCTCCCCTCTTCCAACTCCAAGGAGAGAGAAGGGAGATTCACTAGGGTTGATGGTTTTCACTTAGGGGAAAGACTTTACATTCAAAAGAGGGGTTGAAACCCACAAGATCCAATCCCACACAATGCAAGATTGGATGCTAAATGTGTTTCAAGGGTTAAGAAAGAAAGGCTACCCTCTTTTGTAAAGAATGTTGATAGAAGAATTAAGCTAGGAATGCATAGAAAGTGACAAAGATTCGCTTATAAACTGAGATAGGGATATAGGATGAAGCTGAGGACCTGGAATTAGCAGTAAAATGTTGATACGGCGCTGTCCTGCAAATTTGAGCAAAAGTTGTCAGGACGATGGCGCCCGAGCGCCACGGTCCTCCGGAAAATCCGTGAAACGAAGGGGGATCTATTCGTCTTTGCACAAGGATTCCAGATCTTCAATTTCAGCCGCGTACCTGCAACCTACACACAGAAAAGCGAAGAGGATTGGGGGGTTAGGGATTAGGGGTTTGCCTTTAGGTCAAACCCCAGTTTTGGAATTAACCAAGAAATGAGCAATGCTGTAAATGTAAATGTCTGTAATGTAAAACAAGTACTAATACCTTGTTGTAAGGATGTTTGTATCCTTATGTGTGAAGGTATAGATGTTGTATGTTGTATGTTGTAGTAGTATGTAGTAAGTGATCTCCTCTTCAATGGTTGAATCCTTGTCTTGAATGCAACACTTAGCCTTGAATGGAGACTTGAAATGATCAATTGCTTGAAGGAATGCTTGAATGCTTGAATGCTTGAGTATAGTTTCCACGATTGTACACATATGTCCTTCTTACCCAAATGGGAGAGGAAAATGTAGTTTATATACTTTCCAATCAGGTTTAATAGACTGATTTTCCCGACCTTAGGCCGACCAGGAAAGTTTATTTTCCAAATTGCAAACAAAAGGACCCGAAGCCCCATAGGAAACCGGGCCCAAAATAGGGCTAGGGACCAGGGCACTGGGCGCCATGGTCCTGGGGGACTAGGGCGCTGGGCGCTCTGGTCCCACCTCCCGGGACAGCAGGGTGCAAAGGAGGTTCAGGCCACGGTGCAAGAAAATGCAGTTTTCAGTGTCATATTCAGGTTTCGGGGTCTCCATTCAGGTTGTGTGTTGCATCGCCATCGTGAAGACCGAAATGCAGTCGACATTGCAAGTGTCACAATTTTAGGACGCTACATTTAGCCCCCACTTTAGCGGGAGTATGTATGCTCATACTTCCGGTAAAGTACAAGGAAACAACATTGAAAGGCTTTCACCACGTCAAGGAGGCAAGACACACCAAGCCCCCAGTGGACTAAGGATCTTACGACTTCGATTGACAAAGTAAAAGGGAAGATCACGAGGGAGAACCATGACTGTCAGTAGTAAGGTTCCCTCACTATGAGTCATGCAAGAAAGATATCAAAATTTTTCAAGGCCAGGCTAAATTTGCCAAGAAATTTTCAAGTATCTTGAAAAGATATGAACGGGATGTATGCCCCCCTATGTTAAAGCGATCGCATATGCCTCACTGGGGGTGATTTCTTTAAGGTAGTGATACATATAAGAAATGAGAAAGGAAAGGAGCACATTATCACAAGGATTTAGCCCCCAAGTGTGAGATAAGCCCAAGGATAATAGACACAAAACACAAAGCACAAGGTGACTTCGCTTTCCTCAGGGTCAGTATGCTGTATGATAATTCATGTATATCATATGTATGTATGCATAATTGTTCTTCATTCCCCAATCAAGGAAGGTCACCTAGAAGAAGGGAACACATGTGTCTTTTGAGTCAACATGAGAGAGATCGAGAGATCTCAATGCTTTGCATCGTCCTCAAGTAGACAACACTAAAGACAACAAATAGAAGAATGAGAATAACACATAGAAGAAGTAACAAAAGAGAGGGGGAGAGAATCTGCTATGCTAATGAAACTAGTCTAGCACGTCATCTACCCCCCGATCTTGCTGATCAGTATTTCGGGAAGGTAGGGAACACGCTAGAGGAGGAGCATCCAACACAGCAGATGGAGCTATCACAAGATCCAAACAAGGGCTATGTTCATATCCCAAGCCATGGTGTTCTTGTCTAGGAGCTAGGATAAGTGCTTTAGAAAATGCGTTAGACAAATGGTTATCAACATCAACATATTCATATTCACTATCAGAATGAACAGGAGTAACATTTTCATCATGAATAACATTTTCATCTATATCATCATCAAGATTTATAAAAATAGGATCTTTAACTCGCACAGAATCAAGACCATCATGCATCTTATGTTTAGGAGATTTCGGCTCAATCGTCGGCTGAGGAGAAAATGGAATAATGCTTGTTGAAGGTGTTTTTAGGGATTGCAAAGTTTGAGAAGCAGTTGCCTGAGCTCTAAGACGACGCTTTCATCGGCGTTCACGTGCAGAACGATTTCGTCTAGTCTTAGTAGGAAGATTAGGAGATTGAAGAGGAGGAATGTTCTCATCCTTATCACTTGGGTGTTTAGGTTGTGGTCTCTTAGGTTGAACAATAGGAGAAGAGGAAGGTCTCTTCTCTCTATAAAAGGAAGGAGGAGGAACTGCTCCATATAAAGGAGGAATATTTGGTTTAGGAAGGAGACCAAGTCCATCATGACGAGGGGGTATAGGTCTACTTTTAGGAAGTTTACTAGATATAGGCATAGTCACATCCATAGGGATGGGTTGGGAATCTTCTTGGGAAAAGACATTAGTTTTATCTTTCAAAGGAAGAACTTCCTTCTCAAGAATGATAGGAATGTCAAGTTTGGGTGTTCTAGGTTCACTTAGAGATAGGATAATATCTGTTTTCCACTTTTGATAAGATTTGAAAAGATGATCACTTCATGGAGGAAGAGCTTGGAATTGTTTAGGTCAAAAATAATCAATAGGAACGCTAGAAATTCTTTCAGTTGGTTTAAAGAGACTATGATTGATAGTAACAACTTCACCATTATGGGGAAATTTCAAACACTTGTGAATAGGAGAAGCAATAGCTTTCATGGAAGATAACCAAGGATAGCCAAGCTTCACACGAAATTGTTCAAAAGATGGAATAATAGCAAAGTTCACATCAAGGGATTTGTTACGGACCTCAATAGGTAATGTAATAGAACCAATTGCAGGAGAAGAAAATGCATCAAATAATTTCACAATCACATCTGTTTTGTCATAGATCACTTGATTCAATTGCAAAGTAAAAAGAAATTCTTCAGTAATGATATTAACCATGCAAGAAGGATCAATAAGCACTCCATGGCAAGGTGTGTTCTTGACTTTTGCAACTATATATAAAGGACCATCAGGTGCCCTGATAATTTCACTGGAATCAAATGTGATGGAAGGTTCTTTAGGGATTTTCTGCTGCTCTACAAAGTTAATCACATTCAGAGTCATAGACACGAGATCATCAGGTGAGACAGAGGAATCAGTAGTATCAATTGCATTAGAGGTATGAGAAGGCAATGGATCAGTAAAAATCTGAAGATTTTGGTTAGGGGGAGCTACAGATGTGTTGCCTTTATCATTCACACCAAAAACAGAGATAGTATTATTATCAATCAAATCTTGAATTTTCCCCTTTAAAGCAAGACATTTTTTAGTATCATGCCCAGGTTGACGATGAAATTGCCAAAAAGATTTGTTATCAAAATAAGGTGAATTAATCTTTGCAGGATCAATTTGCCTTATAGGAGGAAGAGTAAGCACATTTTGTTCCAATAACTTATTCATAATACTAAGCAATGATTCATTCAAAGGAGTAAACTTTCTTTCTTTCCTGAAAAACTTAGAAATAGGAGACACACCTGATGCTGCATTCACATTGTTGTTGATGATGTTTTCATTGAATTTAATGGACTCTCTGTTCGGTTTAAACTTCCCAAATGGTTGTTGACTGCTATCACCCTTATCACTCGGAGCCATAGGATGTGATTGTTCCATTTGACTCACAGTCAGTTGATAATTGTGAAGAGTTGCACACAACTGTTGGAAAGAAGTAAACTCAGAAAACAGAAGTTTGTCTCGAATATCTTTTTGTAAATTAGAAATAAAGATTCTTTGAATATCATTGTCAGGCACTGGAAAAGAAATTTGAGCATACAAATGCTTATATCTACCAATGATATCAATCACTTTTTCTTTAACACCTTGTTTACAATGCATTAAATCAATCAAAGTAACTTTAGGACTTATATTGTTTTGAAATTGTTGAATGAAAGCATTTGCAAGTTGTTCGAAATAAGTAATAGAATAAGAAGGCAACGAGCAATACCATTGTAGGGCTTTGTCTCTTAGTGTTCTAGTGAACAGTTTTGCAAGCAACCTTTGGTCATAGGCAAAATCAGTACATATTGTTTGAAAAGTCTTAACATGTGTTAGAGGATCACCTTTACCATTATAAAGCTCCAAATGCGGGATTTCAACATGTTTAGGAGGGATAGCTCGAACAATGTCAAGAGAAAGTGGGCTCGCAACATCAAATGTGGGCACACTAAACTTAGATTGATTCATAGAGGCAATTTGTTGCTATAAAGAAGAGACAGTTTGTGCAAGATTGTTAATGGTCGCTTCAGTCGAAGAATTCATATTAGATGTGTTAGATTGAGATGGAGGTGCTATGTTATTGAAAGAAGGTAAAGAGTAAGGTGGTGGGACTCTATGATAATTAGTCATAGGAGATGATTGGACAGGAGGAACACTACAAGGAGGAATGGAATGATTGAATGAATTGCCCCCTTGCATCATGTTCATTTGTGGAGATATAATAGGGACACTCATTGAAGGAATGAATGAAGAAGTCGGATTAAATGAAGGAAGAGGGTTAATTGAAGAGGAAGGATTGCCCCCATGACTGGTGATCACAGGAGGAATGTCTTGTGTAGAAGTAGCCATTATGTTTGATGTAAAGGTAGGTACGCTAGCAATAGAAGTCATCAAAGGAATAGAATGATTGACTTGAGTAGGAGGTTGTGTATAACCCAAATTTTCAGCACAACTCTTCATAGGCATCACATTCGAATCCACAATGTGTGCAATACCACGCAAAATATCAATTCCATTCTTATCACTTTGAAGCATACGTTTTAGACCCTCAATTAAAGGAAGAGCTTGACTATCAGGGTATTCTTGAGACATCCACTGTCGAAAATCGTCAAATTGGTTATCCAATTTCGAAAGTTGTTCTTCAGAAACCTCATGGAGAGCTTCTTCATCATTAGGACGATTAGAGGAATTACCTATGTCCTCATTAAAAAGGCTATTCAAATTAGGTTCCATCTCCTCAGTAGTTAAACCTCGGAAAGACTTAATTCTACGGCTTCGTCTAACGGGAATAGTGTAAGTAGGGCTTATTGTTGTAAAACTCATGCACTAGAGAGAGAGAGAAAGTTTTGAATTTAGAGGTAGCAATTTTCAATAAAATCAGCCAATCTTCTAGATTTAAGCTGTTAAATGCAATCACGATAGTCTCTCGAAATTTTGGAAAAATTGTCAGGGACCGTGGCGCTTCGGAGTGCACACGGTCCCAGCAACTTTTTTCGAAATTCGCAGGGATGAAAGTTATGATGATTTTAGAGCTAATCTGAAAAAATTGAGTGATTTTACGATCTGTAGATAGGCCAAATTAAAGTTGCAATCTCGAAATTGAACCCTACCAAGATTGTCGAAAAATGCAAAAATTTGAATTTTGAAAAAGAGAGGGAAACTGAAATTTTGAATGTTATGATTTTAGAGGGAATGTCAAGAGCAATGCAAATTTTGAAATTTAAAAATTGACTCAATTTCACGCAAAATTCAATTTTGAAAGCGGAAATTAAAGTTGTTGTAATTAAGCACTTAATTTCAAAAGTCACAAATTGTAAGAATTTGAATAAAGCACTGAAATTTCGAATGAATGCAAACACACTTTTCAGATTTAGGACAGTAAGAACACAATTTTGACACAAAATTTCAATTTCGATGATTTTTGAATGTTTAGAAGCCTTAATCCAAGCAATCACAAGACCAACTTTGACTGTAATTTTGAAGGTGTTAAAATTGATAAAATCAGCCAAAATTCTGGATTTTAGCAGGAAAATACAATAAGATCTGGCTCCCGAAATTTCAGAAAAAATGTCGGGGACGATGGCGCTCGGAGTGCACACGGTCCTCGCAAATTTTTTCCAAATTTTTAGGGATGAAAGATATTGTGATTTTATTGCGGAATCCAAAGTTACAGCTGATTTGGAAATGTTTTGATCAGTGAAATTGTCAGACAAAGGTTGAATCAAAAGGGTTTCAAAAATTAGGGTTTTGACACTTAACCACTTAATTTTCAAAATTAAAGCACAAATATGAATTGATAATTTGTAATAGAAGGGCAGATCTGAAACAAGCATTAATAATTAAACATTTCACAAGTTTAATTACTTAAAAAGAAAATTTAGGGCTTTTATGCAATTAACCTCTAAAATTTTGCAAAAGATCAAACATGGAAATGTAATCAAGGAATCCAATTTTCAGATCTAACTATGAATAATCAGAAAGGATGTTCACGTCGGGTTCACCAAAATGTAAAGCGGAAAATCAAGATCGAACCCTAGTTGCTCTCCCCTCTTCCAACTCCAAGGAGAGAGAAGGGAGATTCACTAGTGTTGATGGTTTTCACTTAGGGGAAAGACTTTACATTCAAAAGAGGGGTTGAAACCCACAAGATCCAATCCCACACAATGCAAGATTGGATGCTAAATGTGTTTCAAGGGTTAAGAAAGCAAGGCTACCCTCTTTTGTAAAGAATGTTGATAGAAGAATTAAGCTAGGAATGCATAGAAAGTGACAAAGATTCGCTTATAAACTGAGATAGGGATATAGGATGAAGCTGAGGACCTGGAATTAGCAGTAAAATGTTGATACGGCGCTGTCCTGCAAATTTGAGCAAAAGTTGTCGGGACGATGGCGCCCGAGCGCCACGGTCCTCCAAAAAATCCGCAAAATGAAGGGGGATCTGTTCGTCTCTGCACAAGGATTCCAGATCTTCAATTTCAGCCGCGTACCTGCAACCTACACACAGAAAAGCGAAGACGATTGGGGGGTTAGGGATTAGGGGTTTGCCTTTAGGTCAAACCCCAGTTTTGGAATTAACCAAGAAATGAGCAATGCTGTAAATGTAAATGTCTGTAATGTAAAACAAGTACTAATACCTTGTTGTAAGGATGTTTGTATCCTTATGTGCGAAGGTATAGATGTTGTATGTTGTATGTTGTAGTAGTATGTAGTAAGTGATCTCCTCTTCAATGGTTGAATCCTTGTCTTGAATGCAACACTTAGCCTTGAATGGAGACTTGAAATGATCAATTGCTTGAAGGAATGCTTGAATGCTTGAATGCTTGAGTATAGTTTCCATGCTTGTACACATATGTCGTTCTTACCCAAATGGGAGAGGCAAATGTAGTTTATATACTTGCCAATTAGGTTTAATAGACTGATTTTCCTGACCTTAGGCCGACCAGGAAAGTTTATTTTCCAAATTGCAAACAAAAGGACCCGAAGCCCCATAGGAAACCGGGCCCAAAATAGGGCCAGGGACCAGGGCGCTGGGCGCTCTGGTCCCACCTCCCGGGACAGCAGGGTGCAAAGGAGGTTCAGGCCAGGGTGCAAGAAAATGCAGTTTTCAGTGTCATAATCAGGTTTCGGGGTCTCCATTCAGGTTGTGTGTTGCGTTGCCATCGTGAAGACCGAAATGTAGTCGACATTGCAAGTGTCACAATTTTAGGACGCTACAAGGATTAATAAGACCACTCGCGTATCTAGACTAGGTGTCCAACATTGTACCTATTTCCAAGCTAGACAAGAGTATTAGAGTATGCACAGACTTTGGGGACAAAGCATGTTGAAAGGATGACTTTCCTTTACCAAGCATAGATATGATTGTGGATCTCATAGCTGAACATGAAACATTTTCTCTAATGGACAAATTTTTCAGGGTTTAATCAAATCAAAATAGCACCTGAAGATCAGGATAAAACAACTTTTACATTCCCCAGGGTACTTTCTGTTGGAAAGTCATGTCGTTTGGGTTGAAGAATGCATGTGCTACATATCAATGAGCTATGACAACTATTTTCCATGACATGATGCATACATACATAGAATATTATGTGGGTGAGATACTAGCAAAATCATATACAAGACAAGAACATCTAGAGATCCTTGATAAGATATTTCAAAGACTAGAGCAATACAAGTTGAGACTAAATCCAAAGAAGTGCGCTTTTGGGGTCACATCAGATAAAATTTTGAGGTACATAATTTTGGCTTATGGAATAGAAGTGGGTCTAGCTAAAGTGAAGGCTATCATGGAAATGGAATCACCTAATAACATTAGTTTGCTACATTCTCTCCAAGGAAGACTGGTGTCTATAAGAAGATTCATTGCTCAATTGGTTGATAGGTGTCATCAATTCACTCACCAATTGCCCAAAAATATTCCATTCCGATGGGATGATAAATGTGAACAATCCTTTGATAAAATAAAAGAGTATCTGGTAACTCCACCTTTCTTAGCATCACTAATCAAAGGAAAGCCTTTGTTACTCTACATTTCTGCCACAAAATTATCATTGGGAGCTCTTCTAGCACAACAAGATCATGAGGGAAAAGAGTGAGCTATTTATTATATTAGCAAAACCCTGCTTGGTTACGAGCTCATCTACATTGCTTTTAAGAAAATATGCTTAGCTGCAGTGTTTGCATCCCAAAAGTTGTGACATTATATGCTTACTCATTCAGTCAAGTTGATAGCGAAAATAGATCCTCTAAACTATCTCCTCAGTAAGGCAACATTGACATGAAGATTAGCAAAATGGGTCATGGTACTGAGTGAGTTTGATATTGAGTATGTCGACAGAAAGGCTATCAAAGGAGAAGTGACTGCAAAAAGGTTAGCAAAAGCACCCCTACATGATGATAGTCCATTTCATATCAAGTTTCCTGATGCGGATGTTCTCACTATCTAAAAAAACTTGGGAACTATATTTTGATGGCTCTTGTACACAACATGGATCAAGCGCAAGGATACTATTCATAATGCCGCGAGGTCATACTATTCCAAAATCATATAGATTAAGCTTTCCATGTACCAATAATACAATAGAGTATGAGGAATTATTCATTGGAATCAATATGGCTATAGAATTAAACATCACATAGCTATAGGTTTATGGAGATTCTCAGCTAGTGATCAATTAGATTAACAATGAATATCAAACAAAGGATGATAAACTAATACCTTATAATAATCTAGTTGATTTTAAAAATTATTTTGTTGAAATCACTTTTGGACAAGTTCCAAGGACTGAGAAGAAAGCAGCAGACACCATGGCTACAATTGCTTCTCTCCTACGAATACAAGAAAATTAAGATCGTTATGAATTCCTAGAGGAAGAACTATTTTACCCAGCCTATGATTCTCCTGATACCCAAATCATTTGTCATCTTGTTGAACCTGATTCCTCCCGATATGGTCAAACTTACACTTACTTGAAAGATAATACTCTACCTCCTGAATTATCAAGGAATCAAAAATAAAATTTCATTTGCCAATCCGCTCATTATACCATTTTCATTGACATGCTTTATTGACGAAGTCAACGTGAAGAATCTGAGAAGGCCTTAAATGAAGTCCATGAAGGTATTTGTGGTGTGGCACTCATTCAAGTGGTCTCACTCTTTCTAAGAAACGTGAATGATTAGGCTATTATTAGCCAACTATGGAGAAAGATTCTTTTCACTATGCTAAGAAATGCAAGCAATGCCAAATCCATGGCAATCTCATACATGCACAAGCCCAAGAATTGTATCCTCTTGCAGGTTCGTGGCCTTTTTCTCGATGGGGTCTTCATCTTATAGAAAAAAAACATCCTTATTCTTCCAACGAACACAAGTTCATCCTAATAGCCACAAAATAGTTTTCAAAATGGATTGAAGTGGTGCCTCTCAAAATGATCATAGGGAAACAAATTGCTTCTTTTATTCTAGACTACATCATTTGTTGTTATGACATTCCCAACTCCATCATCATTGATAATGGGCAAGCATTTAAAAATAAAGATGTCCAAGAACTTTGTGAGAAATTTTAGGTCCAACATAGATTTCCCACATCATATTATCCTCAGGGGAATGGTCAGGCTGAAGCATCTAATAAAACTATTCTGAAGATTCTAAAGAAGACAGTCAATGAAGCTAGTAGAGACTGGCATGTTTAGTCGAATCCTGTTTTGTGGGCTTATTGTAATAGTATTCATACACCCAGTAGGGCAACACCATATTGCCTTCTCTAAGGATCTGAAGCAATCTTACCAATTGAATTATAGATACCTTATTTACGAGTATCACTCAAAGGGTTTGTTAGCACATATTTTTGCAAAATATTTTGTGCTATTTGTTTGATGCTTTATATGTATATTTTCATCATAAAAGAATTTATTGTTGCATTGCATGTGCAGGAGATATGTTGTATCATCAGAAAGATCCCATTGAAACCTATTTTCAAATTGGACAAGTACCACTGGGGCATGTTAAGGGTTGGCACTGAATAAGGACTACATGAGGAAATTTCATCATGACAGTTTTGGGATCCTTATAAGGACATTCTTTAGGCCAATGTGATAAACTTTGTCACTTATTGGCACATATGAAGTTTCCATGGAGGATTGGAAGTATAAACAATATATGAAGAGGAGCTTAATTAGCATAATTATCAAATTTGAGCTATCGACGTAAGTTACCCCAACAAGACCGATTAGCCGAAAAAATGAAAGAACCTATCAATGTGACTCAAACCGACCATTCTAAAGGAGAAGCAAAAGGAAGTTCAAAAGGAGGGTTTCATCAACATAACATTCACTATCGAGGGCATGAGAAAAGTTTTGTGTCGATAGCTGATGAGGCTATCGCTATAACTTACACCGATGAAGGAAAATGCAAAGTAGACGACGGCAATGTCATCAGGCTATCGAAAAGTGTCATCATATGCTACCCTGATACCCTAAGGGTTAGATGGCGTAGGTGGTGTTATCGACATGTCTTACTCCAATAAGGCAATATCAAAAGGAGGAAAATACTAAGTCATTGGGGCAACTTAAACTATCAGTGAGAGGTGTTTTAGGTTATGTCGATACCCGATGAGGAAGATAAGCTGGGCACAGAGAAGGAGACTTGATCGGGATGAATTACACTGATCAAAGACAAGGTCATCAGGATATCATCGCCTCATTGGGAGGAAACATCTTTCATTACACCGATACCTGATGAGAAAGCAGAGATAGGTGCGAAAAAGGAGATCTCATCGGGGTAACATATGCCGATAGACTAGAGGAGTAAAAGGATAGGCAAGTACGAAGGTGATGACATTGGGTCATCAGAGAAACATAAAATGAGTTGTTCTGATACACGATAAGGTGACCCAATGTAAAAAATGAGATGCAGACTGCAAAGGAGGACTCATGGGGATAACTTAAACTGTTAGAGAAACATGTTGGGAGTTATATCGATACCCGATGGTCAGAATGCCATGGAGGAATAAAAGAAAGGTATATCAAAATGAACTACGAAGATGTGATATAGAGGTAAAAGTAAAAGCCTAGATAGAAGGTGGAGCCATCGGGGAAGTTATAACCATCGAAATGAGAGCAATTGAGCTACACTGATGCCCAACAGAGTGATCAAGGAGACCTATGCCGATAAAAAGGACGGGTGGTGCCAAATGATTGAATTATCGGGTGGAGTTATGACAACTAGCCGTTGCAAAATCTGATCTTAACGAATCCACTTACCATTATTAAATATAGGCAATAGATAGGTCTGTGCTTACATGAGGAGAATCACAACACCATTTTAATTCAGTAAATGCTCCTAATGTGTTAAATTTATATATATAATTTGGTATAAGGAATTTGCATAGCAAATTGAAGCGAATAGAGAGATTGAAGCGGAACTAAAATGCAAACATTTGAATTTCAGAAAGCTTGAGGGATTCAATTATGGAGGGTTCTAGTTCCAAGGGCAAGAGGAAGGTCACTGAGGTTTCAAAGAGTGCTTCAAAGAAGACTAAAGGTGGAGAAGGTGCATAGAAAAGAAAGTTAATCCAAGATATGATTGACCAAATGAGCTCACCAGGAACCAAATCCCGAAGATCTAATGCTACTTTGCCTATCTGTGACCATCTAGAAGATGATTTCAAGGAAATTGGTGATGTCTTGACTAGGGTTAGAGGTCACGAGCTATTCTTGTATCATTATTCACGAAGAAGCAAGCCCACCCCAATCTCAAACTCATGGACAACTAGATTGGGTAAACTTGTGGTACCTAATGTCTTTATAAATATTCAATTGATGAAAACACTAGCTAGGGCTTATAATCCCACGAAAAGATGTATTCAATTGCCAAATGGTGATGCATTGATCCACCTTTCAGTGGCCACCATTCATGAGGTTTTTGGTCTTGGTTTCAAATTTGATGTGCCTCTGTCTTTTGAGAAATTGGAAGAAGAATATACGAAGATGGACACTGTATACAATGGGTGGAATTTGGTCATACATAAGGCTGAGAACGGAAAGTTGACAGATGAAGATGGGCCCCCATTTGATATCAACATTTTCAGGCAGTATTTGTAGTATACGTATATGGCATGCGGTCAAGTGGGAGGAGTTGAGGTTCCAGATGTGGCTCAAATAGGACCATTAGTACTTGCTGTAGACACACAAATTCATGAGCCGAGACAATTTGATTATACTACTTACATTATCGAGTAGATGCATGATGGTTTCTTAAGCCTTCATAATAACCCCGACAAATCTTGTAAGTTTTATTAATTGTTAATACATATTATCTTGTTTTATGGACGACACTGGGGGTTATGGCCCAAAAATTTGAAATTAAACGTTAATGGTAAAGATGGGCAGGAGCAACCAGTTCAATTGTGGGTGTCATTGTGGGATTCTTGGTTCATGAGATCTTATTATGTCAAATTTGAAGAGTTTTTTGTTCAACCATTATACAGAACTTTCGGGGTTTCTTTTGATGGATCATTTTCAAAAGAAATCAAATGATTTCTTAGACCCCATGAGCATGAGGATACAAGGGTGAATCATAACTAGGGTGATTGGTATGTATGTCAGGACTTCACATATGTTAGGGTTTTTGGATTCAAAGGTGCTCCTTATGTGCTACCAAAGCCTGTGCCTGACAAAATTGCTTACCTGGAGATTGTGAGACAAATGAGTGTCTCCAATGCACAACATTTTGGGGGTGCCTGCAAGCAAGTTTTTCTACCCGGGACTTTGCATTTTGGTGACTTCACCATTGTATCCACAAAGGCATATGAAATTATTGATAGGAGGTTGATAGAAGATTATAATTTTTATGAGCACACAAGTAGAAAAAAACTATGACCCGGACGGCTATATACAGTAGAGTAGAAAAGGGCAGAATCTGGGTGACTATTTTTATAAGCATCTTGAAGGCTTGGACATCTTCAAAAACAAGGAATCTGAAGAAGCTATGAAAATATTTCAGGATTTGAACCTAAAATTGGAAGAAAAGAGACACAGACAATAGGAAATGGAAGAGGAAGAAGAAGTTGAAAGTGAATCAGGTGAGAATGAGGCCGTCACAAGATTCAGAATGCTTGAAAAAGAGGAGGAACCTGAAGCATAAGACCAAATTGTTGCAAGGATTAATGTTGATGTGGATGTTAGGTTAGAAGAGCATACTTCTTTTGTGTCTAATGAGGAATTCATTAAATCCAAGGAGTTTAATTCCTTCTTGTATAATTTCAAAAGAAAGAGGCTAAGAGAAGCAATGCCAGATGTGACCCCAGAAAATGAGGCAAATATGCTTAGAAAACTAAAAGCTGATATCAATTCAGAGTTAGAAGGCATGGCTCCTCAAAGGGGAAGGAAACTTCTTATAAAGGCAGGAATATTTCTTTTCCCAGGCTAGGACCTTAGTGCATCTTTCATTTTTGATAGCCTATTGCATTCAGAGAACAAGGATTTCAAGTTAGATATTCAAGGCATGAATGATATTTTTATTGGATCAAGATATGATCCAGATGATGAGGCCATGCTTTTATGGGCCCTTTATCCCCCAAATAAGAGGCCAAAGATTATAGATGTGGATAAGGCTTTTGGTCACATGATGAAGCTAAAGGTTGGTGAAGTGGATCACATGGTCATAGCAGATATGAGAATTGACATTTCAAAATTAAATAAAGCACAAATGAAGATGTTGGTAAGAGAAATGGGAAAATACAAATCATTATATGCGGAACTTTTAAGAAGCAAGGGCCACCCTATGCCCCAGGTAGCAGATGAATCAAAACTAAAAAAGAAGTGTGAATAATTGCACAAAGAAAACAAGAAGTTGAGGGAGAGAATGTAGAACATAAGGACAGACACAACGTGTGTCTTACTATCTAAAAGATTTGAGAATCTGCAGAAAATACTAGAGGAATTCTAGACTGTTTACCAAAGAAACGTGGATAATATAGTATCACACCAGAGGATTTTTAATAGGTTAAACATGTTGCTGCAGGATAAGGCACAGAGTGATAAGAAGATCAACAAGGTCAAAAAATTGATTGACACTCATGAGAGATTCACACCAAAGTTGAAATTGAATATGAGGAGTATCAGGGGATTATTAATCATGGATTCCCAAGTGTGGTGGATGATACAGGTAATAAAGGACGAAGACCAGTGGATTTCCAACTACATATCCCTACTCAATGCAACCCTTAGCATTGCCCGTGCAGATACTTTGGATATGAATGAAACAAGGGAACAGGTTGAAAATTTTGTTACAGTGGAGGTAGTAGTCAGAGACATCATCTTCAATGCCTGCACCTATAAAGATGAAGAATATCTTCAGCATATCCAGAAGTGCGGTCAAGGGCTCGATGGGAAGAACAAGTATGTGTCATTATAATGTGTTTTGGTTATAGCAGTTAGGGAGTTAGTTAGGTTTTTGTTAAATTTTAGTTTGTACTAATGAAAGGGTGTGTCCTTTCATTTGTGTCTTTTTAGTCACATATATATAGGGATTCATTTTGTATTTTAAGGGAAGAAGATAAGACATAACAGAAGAAAAAACTCCTATCTTTCAGATTATCTGTTGGGACTAGTAGTGTTGTGTAAAACACGTCTGTAGAAATGAGAAGTCATTTTGTGCAAGCAAGTATATCATGAAGTACCTGTGAGTCTAAAGCTTTTGTATACCCTTTATTCCAAAAAAATTTATACAAGATCTATTATCTTTATCTTTAGATTATTTCATGTTATATGATGTTGATGAGTTAAATTTCTTTGGATAAGTCTAAATAAGTTTTGTTGCAGTGTTCCATCACTTGTTATTATGTAGCAAACAAAATTGTTTTTTGTTGTTCTAGTGACATACATTGAATCCACTACAACGATAGTCTTACATAGTTATGAGTTTTTTCAAACTGTCTCCAAAGATTACAAATACTTTTCCATTAAGTAACATGTAAATTATCAGATAAGGCACTGGTCTATTATTAGTTTTTTGTGAGTAGATTTGGTGTGCACAAGGTCCTCACCAGAGAGACATACTTCTTACTTCTACTAATATTATTTTTCTATAATCACTCAAGGTTCCAACAACATTATTTTATAAGCTTTTGTTCATTATCAATTACATTCAAGTTTTCAGATTACAGTAAAGTTAAAAGCACTTAATAAAGCACAGTTGTAGGAAACATTTTGCCATTCTTGAAAATAGCTAATTCGATAAGTTTAAATTCCCTTTAAACAAGTCTCTTTGTGCTTTGGAGATTAAGGTATACCCACCTAGGTCTAGTGGAGCCTAGAGTGTAGAGGAATTTGGTCTTTGACCATTCCTGTTCGTTGGCCAAGGCTGATTGAGAAATCAGTAGGAGATTTGGCAAAGCTCTAGGATTTCTAATTTGTGGTTTTGGGAACCAATAGATTGGCGACTCTGTTGAGAGTTGTCATAGGAAGTGTTCAAAATTTCTGGTGGTTTTGTTTCAGACTCTGCTAGAGGAAGGAGCCCAGAAGATTACTAAAGGTATTATTCCTCTTAGGAGGTGTTGACTCTACATTTAATATATGATTAATAATTGGTATTTTGAGAAAGTAAGAGAAACCCCTAGGAATTTGTCAATAAGATTAATGCAGGGGAGAAGGTCTTTGCACAAGGGACAAGATAATCTTGCTCAGTTGAGTCCAAAGAGAAGAAACAAAGAAAAGAAATCAACACCAAATATGATATTTGGGGGTGATAAGAAGTTTCCTAGTAGAGAGGATGGTTCTTCATCTGGTGATAGATTTGAAAATATGGAGGAAAATCCTTTCTATAACTTAAATACAAAATATAATAAAGGTGGCCATAATGAAACCCTAACTACCGAGGAACAAGAGGAGAGGCAATTGGATGCAATTATTCTTAGAATGTTTGGCTTAAATGGAGACGAATCTAAAATGGCAAAGGCTCTTAAGAGACAACTAGATTGGGTATTGCAGAAACTCGGATTAGAAAGAGATACCATTCAAAGCCCTAATTCAAACGAGGTTGAAGAAGAAAAGGGAAGAGGTGAAGCAAGTAGACTAACAACCCCTAGGTATAGTCCCCCTCACATGAGAAACTTGGAACAACCATTTAGGGTCTATAATAATCCATTGTCTGATGTTTTGGATAATAGTTATGAAAAAGGGGATAAATAGAAAAATGTACCCTACCATGAAAAAAAAAACTAGTATAATTATAGATAATGCAATAATCATAATGATGAAAGAAGAACTAACAGTGGGGAAATTACTAGTAACTGGAATAATAGAGACAGGACCAACAACGTAAATAATAATATAGGTGATTATGGTAATAATGGAAATTATGGCAACAATGGTAATGGAAACAATTGAAATGGAAATAACAATAATGGTGGAGCCAACAATGAAAACAACGGTAATAATAGAGGAAATTGAAACCATCAAGTTAACAACTATGGTTGCAGACCACCTATGACCATTGAAAGGTATAAACAATTGGATTTCAGTGGGATAGTTGGATATCCGAATCAGATTTCAAATGATTTAAGGTTAGCTATCCTTAAATTCATAGGAAATGGAACTAATTCTGCAGAACATGATGTAATAAAGGTAAAAAATACCATTGAAGAGTTTGAAGTCCCTTATGAAGATGTTTTTATGAAACTGTTTGTTCAATCTCTAATAGAGGATGCAGGAGAGTGGTATAGGAATCTTCCCGACATATGCATTGGTAGTTGGCAGGAGTTTGTGACACAATTCTTGGAAGAATTTGGAGACCATAATGATACTTCATTTGCATCTCATGAGTTGACAATCATAAAGAAGAATCAAAATGAATCAGTCTCTAAATTTAATAAGAGGTTTAATAAAGTACTTAATAGAATACCAAGGGATATTAGACCTGTTGATTCATTTTTTATTGATTTTTATTTGAGTGATTTTGACAACAAGACTCACTATGAGATCCTATCTCACAAACCTACCACCTTGCAGCAAGCATTTAAGACAACCACTACCATTGAAAATAACAAAAAAGCTACTGGGAGAATTTGCAAGAGAGATGATCCAAAATTATATAATCCTAGAGCAACAAAAAAGGATGAGTTCAACCAAATCATGGACATGTTGAAAGATATGAAGGGTAAGCAAAATCACAGAAGCCACCCCCATATAGAGGCAATAAGACAATGAACTACAATAGACCAAGATTGCACGACATGCCATATAACACAGACTGGAAGGATGGTAAGCCAGTGAATGAAAATCTAAGCAAAGAAACTCTTGATCCATTGAAAAAGGTAAATAATTTTGTGGAGGAATCCATGGTGTGAAGTCTGCAATTTACCCCATGTTGCAGAACAATGTATGATTGCTCGAGGTTTTGTAGAAGAGAAGGATCATGAGAATGAGCCCACAGTGAATGTACTTTCATCAGATCCATTTTGGGGTAGGGATGAGTATTCATCTAAGGATGAGCAATTATCAGATGTACAATGGAGAAGAGAGAGCTAGCAACACATTGTACAACAAGTCTTTACTGATGATGATGCAGATACCCCATCCATGAGGAGATTGTTCTATGATGGAGAGTCGGTGCATTCCTTGAGAAACTTAACAGATGAAGAAAAGAAGGCCTACACTGTGGGAGCAGTAGCACAGGTAAAAAGCAATTATCAGCTAAGGAACAGAATAGTGAACCCAAAGTAAGGTAAGTCATCCGAGATATTTGCAAAGGTTCCTAAAGCTAGAAGAAACGAAGACACTATCACTAACAAGGAAAAGGAAAGTGCAACAGAAAAGGTCAAACAAATAAAACTTCCTAAATTAACAAAGCCAGTTGAAAGGAAACAGATTAGTAAGCCACTTTCAAATTGTGGATCATTTATGTCTCAGGATTTATCACAGGTGAAAATATATGTGCCCTTGCTTGAAGTAATAAAATTTCCTGATTACAAACATGAAACAATCAAAATTTTGTCTAACGTTGGTAAAGTTAATAAAGAGGGTCATAAACCAAAGGTTGAAGATCCACCTATTGTCTATTTGGGAACTTCTATCACTAATAATCTTACCCAAGTTTATCCTTTTTATCTGACTTTGCTGATTAACAATAAAATGGTTAAGAATTGTATGATAGATTCAAGTGCAGTCATGAACATAATGCCAAAAAATGTCATGAAGGAACTTGGGATGCATATCGACACTCCCTATGGGAAATTTTATGCTATGGATAATAGGTCACTCCCAGTTGCTGGAATTATGAAGAGTGTTAAGTTTCGATTTCCAGCATGCCCGGATGCATCATATAAAATAGACATCACAGTTGTTCACGTTCTGCCAAATTATGCGATGTTACTATCAAGGCAATGGTCAAATTTGGTGGGGGGGTATGTCCAAATAGATCTTTCATATGTGACCATCCCAGTAAAAGGGGTGAACGTAAGGATTCATAGAGAGTCGAGATCATTCTACCTGATAGAGGAAGTTGATCCAAACGAGACAACATGTTTTCTCCAAACAGATATAGATAAATTTCAGGTAATTATTTCTAAGCCCATTCAATGCAAAACTAATAAGCTTGAAGTTAGTATAGAATCACATGAAGATAATATTTGGAAAATGTACTTTAATGGTGCTTGAGGTAAGGAAGGAAATGGAGCTGGTGTGATTTTTATTTCTCCTAAGGGGAAATCATTCAAATATTCTTTCTTGTTAGCCTTTGAATGTACAAACAATGTTGTTGAGTATGAAGCACTCTTGTTAGGTCTTAGAACGACAAGTAAATATGGTATTAAATTACTAATAGTTTACGGTGATTCAGAGTTAGTTGTATCTCAAGTAAGGGAAAGGTTTGCCACTAAAAATGTAAGGCTTCGAAATTACAGGAATGAGGTGTGAGACTCAATTGAATTATTTGATGCATTTTCGATAACATGGATCAAAAGGTCTAACAATATTTTGGCTGCTTTTATGGCTAACCTAGTAATTAAACATAATGATATTCCTTTTGATGACATCACCAAAGTTGAAATAAAAACTAGACCTGCAATACCAGATATCATTAAAAACTAGCAGATATTTGATGATGACAGGGATCTTCTAAAGTTCTTATTTTGTGAAGATCAGTATGAGGGCCAGCACGTGGATTGGAATGCATATGTGGAAGAGGAGAGTGGTAAGGAGTCTCTATTTGGAAAAAATATCATGCAGCTTAAAACAAACAAGATTCCAAAAGGGTTGGTGGAACTAGAGAGGATGTTTGACAATAAGGATATGACAAACTTCAAGCCCAACACTGGAGGTTGTGAAGAAGTGGAGAAAATAAGCTTGGGAAGTGAAAACAATCCTGGAGAGTTTTACATTGGGAAGAAGCTTACACCAAAAATTAGGATTGCATTGGTCAATTTGTTAAGAAAATACAGACATGTTTTCGTCTGGTCATATGATGACCTCAAAGCATACAGAGAGGATTTGTTCCAGCATGAAATCCCACTGAAATCAGATGCAAAACCATTTAGGCAAAAGAAAAGGCCTATAAAGCTCACATTGGCTCCCAAAATGAAGGAAGAGTTGATGAAGATGAGGAATGCACGGATTATAGAGAGTATAAGGCATTCCACATGGGTGTCAAATTTGGTGCATGTTAGAAAGAAAAATGGTGATATCAGATTATGTGTGGATTTTCAAAATTTAAATATATCATATTTAAAGGATAATTATGCTCTGCCTAACATGGAAGCTCTGCTGCAAAAAGTAACAGGGAATGAATTACTTTCTATGATGGATGGGTTCTCTGGTTACAACCAAGTGAAAGTTAAGGAATTAGAAAAATACAAAATAACTTTCACTACACCATGGGGCACATATGTGTATGCCAGGATGTCATTTGGACTTGCCAATGCTGGAGCTACTTTTCAAAGGGCCATGGATGTAGCTTTTGAAGGCCTCATTGATTACATTTTGGTTGTATACCAGGATGATTTGACAACATACTCCAAGAAAGCAGAAAACCACTGTAATGACCTAGAGAAGATTTTCATCAGAGCACTGGAGTATGGTATCTCTCTAAATCCAAAAAAGTGTCACATTGGAGTCACTGAAGGTAAATTGGTGGGTCATATTGTATCTAAAGACAGAGTAAGGATTGACCCTGAGAGAATTGCAGCTATTGACAAAATTTAGATACCTAAAACAATCAAATCTATTCAATCATTCTTTCGACAAATTAATTTTGTTAGAAGATTTGTGTCAAATTTTTCTGAGATTGTAAAACCAATTGCAAAAATGTTGAAAAGGGGTGCAGAGATAAATTGGACTAATGAAGCAATTGAGTCTTTTGTAAACATTAAAAGGGCCATCAAGGAAGTACCTGTACTTAAGTCTCCTGATTTCTCTAAACCTTTTCAAGTATTTTCTTTTGCTTCATTTCATACTATTGTTGCAATTATGTTACAAAAGAATGATGAAGCTCATGAACAACCAGTGGCATTTTTTAGCAAAACACTACAAGCTTCTGAGTTAAATTATGATATAAATGAGAAACAAGCATATTCCCTAGTAAAAGTTGTAAAATCTTTTAGACCGTACTTAGTGGGAGCTAATGTCATTTCCTATGTTCCTAATGCAGTAATAAAGGATATTTTCATGCAGACTGAAACTACTGGGAGAAGATGTAGAAGGATTAATGAAATTTAGGAGTTCAACATTGACATCCAGATTACTAAATTGGTAAGAGGTCAAGGATTGGCTAGACTAATGACTTAATCAAATCCGGAAGCAACGCAGATAAATCAGATAGAGTTAGAGGAGGCTGAAATAAGCATTGAGATGTGTCCTTGGTACAAGAATATTGTCTATTATCTAAAACACATGAAATGTCCAGAGGATTTAAATGATAGTCAAAAAAGAACACTTAAGCTTCAACCATCTAGGTATGTATTGCTTAAAGGTGATTTATATTGGAAAAACAGTGATGGTATCCTCCTATTTTGTTTAGATGTTTATCAGGCACAATTTGTTTTAAAGGAATTTCATGAAGGTGTATGTGGGGGATATTTTTCAGCAAAACCTACTGCCTATAAAATACTCAATGTCGGTTATTATTGGCCACAAGTCTTTAAGGATTATCATACTTATATTAGAAAATGTGAGGCTTGCCAAAAAAAATTAGGAAAGGTTAAATATGATGGGGCTCTTCTGCTTAGACCCATACAAACTGAAGAACCTTTTCAGATGTGGGGTGTTGATTTCATAGGAGAAATTGAAAACAAATCTAGTGGAGGACACAAATGGATTTTGGTAGCCACTAATTACTTTACTAAATGGGTAGAGGCTATTCCTACAAGGCAGGCTACAAGTAAGGTGGTAACAAAGTTTCTTTTGGAAAATATCTTGACAAGATTTGGGGTACCCCACAATATTGTTGTAGATAATGGGATGTGCTTTAGATCCAAAGAATTTTCTGATTTTTGTGAAAGTTATGGAATCACTTTGTCATATTCATCACCTTATCATCCCCAAGGGAATGGACAAGCATAATCTAGTAACAAAAACTTATTAAAGATCATAAAAAGGATGTTGGGTAACAACAAAAGGGCATGGGATTCAAAGTTAAATTTGGTAGTATGGGTAGATAGGGTAACAATCAAGAAATCCACAAGGTTTTCTCCTTATCAGCTTGTTTATGGAAAAGAAGCAAGGTTGCCTTTGAACAACCTGGTCCCAGTGTATAAATTTGTTTCAGAGGAATATTTAGAAGATGTTGATTTCATGGAAGACAGGTTGGTCCAGTTGGTTGAATTGGATGAGTACAGAAGAGAGGCTCAGGAACAAAATATACATAGGTAGAAAATAGTAAAAGCATTACATGACAAGAGGGATTCTGATAGGACTTTTGAAGAAGGAGAGTGGGTGCTCAAATGGAATACAAAAGACTAGGACATGAGCAAGCATGGAAAATTTGAAGCACTTTAGCTAGGACCATACATCATCATGGATAAAGGAGGAGAAAAATCATATTTCTTGCAGAACGCTGAGGGTGAAATTCAAGAATTTCCAGTACATGCTCAGTATCTCAAACACTTTTTCTTTTAAGGAGAAGGGAATATTCTTGTACTATAGTAGTGTAGTTTTCCTTTGGTGTTTATTTATGTTTATTTTTGGTCTACTTTCCAGAGATAGCTAAGATCTTGCTATGTCCCTAAAATGAACATACATCCCTAGAAAGAGCCACTGTTAGCACATATTTTTTTGAAATATTCTATGCTATTTGTTTGATACTTTACATGTATATTTTCATCATAAGAGCATTTATTGTTGGATTGCATGTGCAAGAGATATGTTGCATCATCAGAAAGATCCTACTGAAACCTGTTTTCAAATTGGACAAGTACCGCTGGGGCATGTTAAGGGTTGGCACTGAATAGGGTCTACATGAGGAAATTTCATCATGACAGTATTGGGATCCTTATAAGAAAATTCTTTGGGCCTATGTGATAGACACTGTCACTTATTAGCACATATGAAGTTTCCATGGAGGATTGAAAGTATAAACAATATATGAAGAGGAGCTTAATTAGCATAATTATCAAATTTGATCTATCGACGTAAGTTACCCCGACAAGACCGATTAGCCAAAAAAATGAAAGAACCTATCGGTGTGACTCAGACGGACCACTCCGAAGGAGAACCAAAAGGAAGTTCAGAAGGAGGGTTTCATGGGCATAACATTCACTATCTGGGGCATGAGAAAAGTGTTGTGCCGATAACGATGAGGCTATCGATATATCCTACATCGATGAAGGAAAATGCGAAGTAGACGGCGACAATGTCACCAGGCCATTAGAAAGTGTCATCGTACACTACCCCGATACCTGATGGGTTAGGTAGTGTAGGCAGTGTTATCGGCATGTCTTACTTTGATAAGGCGATATCAAAAGGAGGAAAATACTAAGTCATCGGGGAAACTTAAACCATTGGTGAGAGGTGTTTTAGGTTATGTCGATACCCGATGAGGAAGACAAGTCGGGAACAGAGAAGGAGACTTGATAGGGATGAATTACACCAATCGAAAACAAGGTCAGCAGGATATCATCGCCTCATCGGGAGGAGACTTATTTTGTTAGATCGATGCCCAATGAGAAAGCAGAGATAGGTGCGAACAAGGAGATCTCATGGGGGAAACATATGTCGATAGACTGGAGGAGTAAAAGGATACACAAGTGTGAAGGCGATGACATCAGGTCATCGGAGAAATATAAAATGAGTTGTTCCAATACCCAAGAAGGTGACCCGATGTAACAAATGAGATGCGGACTACGAAGGAGGACTCATCGGGATAACTTAAATCATTATAGAAACATGTTGGGAGTTATGTCGATACCTGTTGGGTAGAATGCCATGGAGGAATAGAAGAAAGGTATATCAGAATGACCTATGTCGATGTGATATAGAGGTAAAAGTAAAAGCCTAGATAGAAGGCGAAGCCATCGGGGAAGTTATAACCATCGGAATGAGAGCAATTGAGCTACACTGATGCTCGATAGAGTGATCAGGGAGACCTATGCTGATAAAAAGGACGGGTAGCACCAAATGATTGAATTATCGGGTGGAGTTAGGATGACTAGCCATTGTAAAATCCAATCTTAACGGATCCACCCACCATTATAAAATACAGGCAATGGATAGGTCGGTGCTTACATGAGGCAAATCGCAGCACCATTTCAATTGAGTAAATTCTCCTGATGTATTAAATCTATATATTAAATTTGGTATAAGTAATTTGCATAGCAGATTGAAGCGAACAAAGAGATTGAAGCGAAACTAAATTGCAAACATTTGAATTTCATAAAGCTTGAGGGATTCAAATATGGAGGGTTCTAGTTCCAAGGGCAAGAGGAAGGTCACTGAGGTTTCAAAGAGTGCTTCAAAGAAGTCTAAAGGTGGAGAAGGTGTGCAAAAATGGAAGTTAAACAAAGATATGATTGACCAAATGAGCTCACCAGGAGCCAAATCCTGAAGATCTAAGGCTTGTTTGCCTATCCGTGACCAGCTAGAAGATGATTTCAAGGAAATTGGTGATGTTTGGACCAGGGTTAGAGGTCACAAGTTGTTTATGTATCATTATTCACGAAGAAGCAAGCTGACCCCAATCTCAAACCCATGGACAACTGGATTGGGTAAACTTGTGGTCCCTAATGTCTTTATAAATATTCAATTGATGAAAACACTAGCTAGGGCTTATAATGCCATGAAAAGATGTATTCAATTGGCAAATGGCAATGCATTGATCCACCTTTCAATGGCCACCATTCATGAGGTATTTGCTCTTGGTTTTGAATTTGATGTGCCTCTGTCTTTCAAGAAACTGGAAGAAGAATATACGAAGATGGACACTATATACAATGGGTGGAATTTGGCAATACATAAGGTTGAGAAAGGAAAGTTGATAGATGAAGATGGGCCCTGTTTGATATCAAAAAATTTAGGCAGTATCTATAGTATACGTATATGGCATGTGGTCAAGTGGGAGGAGTTGAGGTTCCAGATGTGGCTCGAATAGGACCATTAGTACTTGCTGCAGACACACAAATGTATGAGCTGAGACAATTTGATTATGCTACTTACATTGTCGAGTAGATGCATGATGCTTTCTTAAGCCTTCATAATAACCCCGATAAATCTTTTAAGTTTTATTAATTGTTAATGCATATTATCTTGTTTTATGGACGACACAGGGGGTTATGGCCTAAAGATTTGAAATTAAACGTTAATGGTAAAGATAGGCAGGAGCAACCAATTTAATTGTGGGTGTCACTGTGGGATTCTCGATTCATGAGATCTCATTATGTCAAATTTGAAGAGTTTTTTGTTCAACTATTATACAGAACTTTTGGGGTTTCTTTTGATGGATCATTTTTAGAAGAAATCAAATGATTTCTTAGACCCCATGAGCATGGGGATACAAGGGTGAATCATAAATGGGGTGATTGGTATGTATGTCAGGACTTCACATATGTTAGATTTTTTGGATTTGAAGGTGCTCCTTATGTGCTACCAAATCCCGCACTTGACATAATTGCTTACCTGGAGATTGTGAGACAAATGAGTGTCTCTAATGCACAACATTTTTGGGGTGCCCGCAAGCAAGTTTTTCTACCCGAGACTCTGCATTTTGGTGACTTCACCATTGTATCCATAAAGGCATATAAAATTATTGATAGGAGGTTAATAGAATATTATAATCTTTATGAGCACACAAGTAGAAAAAACTATGACCCAGAGGGCTATATACACTAGAGCAGAAAAGGGCAGAATCTGGGTGACTATTTTCATGAGCATGTTGAAGCCTTGGACATCTTCAAAAATAAGGAATCTGAAGAAGCTATGAAAATCTCTCAGGATTTGAACCGGAACTTGGAAGAAAAGAGACAAAGACTATAGGAAATGGAAGAGGAAGAAGAAGCTGAAAGTGAATCAGGTGAGAATGAGGCTATCTTGAGATTAAAAATGCCTAAAAAGGAGGAGGAACTTGAAGCACAAGACCAAATTGTTGCAATGATTAATACCGATGTGGATGTTAGATTAGAAGAGCATACTTCTTTTGTGTCTGGTGAAGAATTCATTAAATCCAAGGAGTTTAAGTCCTTCTTGTATCATTTCAAAGGAAAGAGGCTAAGAGAAGCAATGCCAGATGTGACCCCAGAAAATGAGGCAGAGATGCTTAGAAAACTGAAAGTTGATATCAATTCAGAGTTAGAAGGCATGACTCCTCAAAGGGGAAGGAAACTTCTTATAGAGGCCAGAATAATTCTTTTCCTAGGTTGGGACCTAAGTGCATCTTTCATTTTTGATAGCCTATTGCATTCAAAGAACAAGGATTTCAAGTTAGATATTCAAGGCATGAATGATATTTTTATTGGATCAAGATATGATCCAGATGATGAGGCCATGCTTTTATGGGACCTTTATCCCCCAAATAAGAGGTCGACGATTAAAGATGTGGATAAGGCTTTCGGTCACATGATGAAGTTAAAGGTTGGTGAAGTGGATCCCGTGGTCACAACAGATATGGTATTTGACATTTCAAAATTAAATAAAGCACAAATGAAGATGTTAGTAAGAGAAACGAGAAAATACAAATCATTGTATGAGGAACTTTTAAGAAGCAGGGGCCATCATGTACCCTAGATAGCAGATGAATCAAAATTGAAAAAGAAGTGTGAAGAATTCCACAAAGAAAACAAGAAGTTGAGGGAGAGAATGCAAAACATAAGGATAGACACAGCGCGTGTCTTACTGTCTAAAAGATTTGAGAATCTGCTGAAAATACTAGAGGAATTCTAGACTGTTTACCAGAGAAACATGGATAATACAGTATCACACTAGAGGATTTTTAATAGGTTAAACATGTTACTGCAGGATAAGGTATAAAGTGACAAGAACCTCAACAATGTCAAAAAATTGATTGACACTCATGAGAGATTCACATCAGACTTGAAAATTGAATATGAGGAGTGTCAGGGGATTATTAATCATGGATTCCCAAGTGTGGTGGATGGTACAGGGGTAATAAAGGATAAAGACTAGTGGATTTCCAACTACTTCTCGCTACTCAGTGCAGCCCTTAGCATTTCCCATGCAAATACTTTGTATATGAATGAAACAAGGGAATAGGTTGAAAATTTTGTTACAGTGGAGGTAGCAGTCAGAGACATCATCTTCAATGCCTGCACCTATAAAGATGAAGAATATCTTCAACATATCCAGAAATGCGGACACAGGCTTGATGGGAAGAACAAGTCTGTGTCATTATAATGTGTTTTGGTTATAGCAGTTAGGGAGTTAGTTAGGTTTTTGTTAGTTTTAGTTTGTATTAATGAAAGGGTGTGTCCTTTCATTTGTGTTTTTTAAGTCACATATATATATGGATTCATTTTGTATTTTAAGGGAAGAAGATAAGACAGAATAGAAGAAAAAACTGCTATCTCTCAGATTGTCTGTTGGGACTGGTAGTGTTGTGTAAAATAGGTCTGTAGAAATGAGAAGTCATTTTGTGCAAGCAAGTATATCATGAAGTACCTATGAGTCTAAAGCTTTTGTATACCCTTTATTCCAAAAATTATTATACAAGATTTGTTGTCTTCATCTTTATATCATTTCATGTTATATGATGTTGATGAGTTAAAGTTATTTGGATAAGTCTAAATAAGGTTTGTTGCAGTGTGTTATCACTTGTTATATGTAGAAAACAAAAATGTTTTTGTTGTTCTAGTGACATACATTGAAACCATTGCAGTGATAGTCTTACATAATTATGAGTTTTTTCAAACTGTCTCCAAAGATTAGAAATACTTGTCCATTAAGTAACATGTAAATTGTCAGATAAGGCACTGGTCTATAATTCTTTTTTTGTGAGTAGATTTGGTATGCACAAGGTCCAATTTGGTGGGGGGGGGGCATGTCCAACTAGATCTTTCATATGCGACCATCCTAGTAAAAGGGGCGAACATAAGGATTGATAGACAGTCGAGATCATTCTACCTGATAGAGGAAGTTGATCCAAATGAGACAACATGTTTTCTCCAAATAGATATAGATAACTTTCAGGTAAGCATTTCTAAGCCCATTCAATGCAAAACTAATAATCTTGAAAATACTTTTGAATCACACAAGGATAAGATTTGGAAAATGTACTTTGATGGTGCTTGCAGTAAGGAAGGAAATGGAGCTGGTGTGATTTTTATTTCTCCTAAGGGGAAATCATTCAAATATTCTTTCTTGTTAGCCTTTGAATGTACAAACAATGTTGCCAAGTATGAAGCACTCTTGTTAGGTCTTAGAATGGCAAGTAAATATGGTATTAAATTACTAATTGTTTATGGTGATTCAGAGTTAGTTGTATCTCAATTAAGGGAAAGGTTTGCCACTAAAAATGTAAGGCTTCAAAATTACAGGAATGAGGTGTGGGACTCAATTGAATTATTTGATGCATTTTCTATAACATGGATTGATAGGTCTAACAATATTTTGGCTGATTTTATGGCTAACCTAGCAATTAAACATAATGATCTTCTTTTTGATGACATCACCCAAGTTGAAATAAAAACTAGACCTCCAGTACCAGATAACATAAAAAACTGGCAGATATTTGATGATGATAGCGATCTTCTGAAGTTCTTATTTTGTGAAGATCAGTATGAGGGCCAGCACGTGGATTGGAATGCATATATGGAAGAGGAGAGTGGTAAGGAGTCTCTATTTGGAAAAAAATATCATGCAGCTTAAAATAAACAAGATTCCAAAAGGGTTGGTGGAACTAGAGAGGATGTTTGACAATAAGGATATGACAAACTTCAAGCCCAACACTGGAGGTTGTGAAGAAGTGGAGAAAATAAGCTTGGGAAGTGAAAACAATCCTAGATAGGTTTACATTGGGAAGAAGCTTACACCAAAAATTAGGATTGCATTGGTCAATCTGTCAAGAAAATACAGACATGTTTTTGCCTGGTCATATGATGACCTCAAAGCATACAGAGAGGATTTGTTCCAGCATGAAATACCACTCAAATCAGATGTAAAACCATTTAGGAAAAAGAAAAGGCCTATAAATCCCACATTGGCTCCCAAAATGAAGGAAGAGTTGATGAAGATGAGGAATGCAGGGCTTATAGAGCCTATAAGGCATTCCACATGGGTGTCAAATTTGGTGCATGTTAGAAAGAAAAATGGTGATATCAGATTATGTGTGGATTTTAGAAATTTAAATATGTCATCTTTAAAGGATAATTATGCTCTACCTAACAAGGAAGCTCTACTGCAAAAAATAATAGGGAATGAATTAATTTCTATGATGGATGGGTTGTCTAGTTACAACCAAGTGAAAGTTGAGGAATCAGAAAAATACAAAACAACTTTCACTACAGCGTGGGGCACATATGTGTATGTCAGGTTGCCATTTGGACTTACCAATGTTGGAGATACTTTTCAAAGGGCCATGGATGTATCTTTTGAAAGCCTCATTTTTTACACTTTGGTTGTATACTAGGATGATTTGACAACATACTCCAAGAAAGCAAAAAACCAATGTAATGACATCAACATCGACATCTAACCATGGCTTGGATCATCGTATATATCCATAATAACTTGTTTCTAGACTGGAGGTAAAGTCCTAAACTTAGTCGGTAGTAATATACCTTGAGCTTCAACAAAACAGACAAACAACATTAAGATAACACCTGTAAAGAAAAAATTGAAATAACCAATGTTGAACACAACATCAAAACTTAACACATCAAAATCAAAATTAACATTCAACAAATAAATATCAATGGATGATATCTTCTGAGTCATGATTGAAACACTTTAGTTTGAATATTCAAAATGTTGTGTTTTGATTTTTAATTATCATGCCTCCTGAGTAACTCAAGGATGTCTTGAAGTAGAGGAGCAAGGAAGGAGCATGATCTTTTCTTTGTCTTGTATCTGTATTAATAATTAAAAATAAGCAAATTTGTCTCAGGACATGATCTGCAAATCATCATCGAAGACATTTCGGATTTGCACATATAAATGGTTAATTCTTGTCTGTTTTACGCAAGTAACACTTAGGTCATCTTGGTTATATTATACCTTGATGTTTGTGCTAACTTGCAATATCAAAACACAGGGAAGCAGTGCTCAGGTCATCACAGTTCAATTATACCATCGATGTTTGTACTCGCTTGCCACATTTTAAAGGCTCAATTATGATAAAAACATGAGCATGTGATTGGTTTGATTGCAACATCGCATTCAATAAGCATTTGCATATGTTCAATAGATTGCATCTCATTTTGCATCAACATGATAGGTGTTCACCTTTTCCAAGGCTGAAGGCTTTAAACAGGTGTTATATCTCTTACTAAGTGATGGAGTACATTTGACATTAACAAAAATAAATCAAATCATTTTCATATCATGACATTTCATTTTGATATTACTATCATGGTGCAGCATGTCATTCATTTAATTAGTCCATATATTGCATATTGCATTTCACGTTATTATTGCATCATTCGTATGGCATCCATCTCACATCATTAAACATGAAAACATAGTCATACATACATAAAGGTAGAAAACCAAATCATATCAATAGGCATATCGTATCATACATGCATCACATAGTACATAACATCGTCATTTCATCACACATGCATCACATAGTACATAGAATCATTGCATTAGCCATAAGCATAAAACATCACATTAGCATCATTGTATATTCATCCACATAGAATCATTGCATTTGTCATAAGCATAAAACATGATCATATAGATTCATTAGCATCATTCGTTTCATGATCATTCATAAGCATACATCATCATACCTAGATCCATCATGCATCGCATATCATCATCAATAAAACTCATGAGATGCATAATCATATAGAAAATAAAGGCATGCATCATGTAAATACTACATACATCCATCATATAGATCAAATACATCATCATATATAGAAATTAAATGCACAACCATGTAAATAAATGCATCCATAATGTAAATAGGGGCATTCATCACATCATAAAAGCATATAGACTTGAATCTCTGCTACATCTCATATAATAAAAAATAATCGGTGTCAAATGTACAATGATATTATACAGTATGAGAGATACATCAAAAATAAATTGTAGGTGTACGCGGGAAAAGCGGGTCGATAGAACTCAATATATGAAAATATTCCAAAAAAATTTGTCCACACACACACACAGGACTTCTTGGTGCAAGCTATGGAGTAATGAAGTATTACTCAGCTTCCCAAGGTGGGTCCCATGGTTCTCTATCTTACAATGTCCCTCAAACCAATGTTTTTGCTCTCAGATCACTGAGCAAAATGGTTTAGGGATGGCAAATGTAAGAATCAGGGATACTTTGATAGATTTTAGAATGAAATGCATCCTAAGCTATGCATGATTCTAGAAATGCAATAAACTAACTATAAGATGACAAGGTTAGTAAACAAACTATCCTAGCATACTATATTAGTCTATGATTGAACTAAATGATAAAGAAAGTATTCTAAACATGCATATTTATACTAATTCCTATTGAAGAGAGAGGCTAAAATGATGAGCATAAAAATGATATATGAAAGCTTGAATGTATTTGAGCATAAGTGTGATACTACAAATTTGGAGGATGATTTAAAATGGAGGAATGAGAGCTCTATTTATAGCGAAAACAGGGCAATGGATGGTTAGGATTGAAAGAGTTGATCAAGGGTTGAGTTTGAAAGTTGGGGATCCATGTTTGCAATTTGCACCAATGAAATGGTGACAAGTGTCAACATAGGGTTGGGTTGAGAGAAGGGGTTGGAGGCATTAAATGCCTGAGAAGACCTTATGGTTATCTAGAGATAAGGGTTAAGCTTAAGTTAGGCTTACCCATTGGATTAAGAGTTAATCCAAGGATAAACCCTTGTGCAAATGATTAAGAGATAATCATGGGCAAAGCATTAAAGGCTTGATGAGACCCTTGGGTTGGATGAAGGTTAAGCTAGGCAAAAAGTTTCTAACCATGTAAGAGGGTTGAATTAACCATTAATGGTTTGGGAGACTTTGGGGATATTAAGTGGTTGAAGACTTGAAGCCTTTAATGGTTATCAAAGACTTTGAGGATTTGAGAAGTGACTTCCCTTTCCTTAGGGATGTGACAAAGTTTAGAAGATGGGTTAGGCTAATTAGAAGTGATTAGAAGAGTCTAGAAGGGATTAGAAAGGGGTTTAGGAAGGCAAGTGGGAGATGTAGGATTTTGCAAGTGGATGGAGGGATAATAGGATTTAATTGAAATAAAGAATTTCATTCAATTTGGTTGCAATTTGGGGAAATTAAATAAATTAGATTTATTCAATTTAGGATAACTATTTAATTAAATTTGAATTTAATTAAAAGTGGATAGGGGGAATTTAATTGAATAAAATGATTTATTCATTAAATGGGTATGGTGAATTTAATTTAAATAAATTGAGTAATTTACTTAATTAAATAGAGGAATGCGGGTAATTTAATTAAATAGAGAAATGAACATAAAATATTCATTTAGGAATATGGTCATTTTTATACGTCTACAGTAGGAATAATCAATGTCTCATCAAGGGTGTATACAAAATCAAATGTCTCATATCAGTATGTCAAGTGGGGCGATGCGTCGAGCTTTCCCCAAAATCTATGGGTCTGGTTGCACCTGTGCCTATTGTGGCACTATCGGAGGAACTTACTCCTCCAACACCACATGTCTCTCTCCTAAGGCTTGTAACACCCCAACTTTTGGTATCCCACTGAGATCCCCCATGCCTAGAGATCTGCACATATGACTGTGCTCGTCTCTCTAGGGGCACAACCTAGAAATAAAGAGCCCTGTAATAATCAACCCAACCAGAGTGATATGCAAGCTCCCTCATAGTGTCCTGGGTGAGCCCCTAAGCGGTTGTTCATTGTAAAGTCTGTATCAGCTCCCAAGCACGCCCATGTCTCTCTATGGTAGTGTCCCTCTCAGCTGTCAGTGTCACAACCTGAGCCTATAGCTGTTGTACCTAACTCTGTAGGATACTAATCTATGCATCCTGCTGATGGGATGGCACTCTGATATGAACATGTTGGGGTGCATGTTGTTGTGGTGATTGCACCTATCCATCTTCCACCCACTGCCCTCATGCTTGTATCCTCTGCGAGCACTCCTCCAGACCTCCTCCGTCAAACCACTAAATTCTTCCAGTCACTAGGAAGATCTCTAGAGGGCCTCAAACTATTGGCCCCAATTGTACCTATTGCGACTGTTGCACCACCACCATCACCATCTCCTCCATGGCCTCCATCTCCACCGCCACCATCTTCGCCATCTCCTCCATCTCCACGTCCACCTGCTCAACCCTCACCTCCATCTCTCCTTTGTCTAGGACCCCTACGTGGTGGTCTATCCTCAGCATCATCGAAGGCTGGGACTTGCTCATTTGGGTCTAATAACCAAGAGAAAGGATGAGTAACAAAATACTATGCATACTCGGTAGTCATCCTAGGCTCAATCGTACCCGACGGGTAATCCCAATCCTACCCCTAAGTAACATGTACTTTGCATATGCGACATCACAAGAAATGGCAGGTCCCTAATTGGCCACATCCTATCATCTATACGCAGAGTGTGTTGTGCCCTGCAGTGATCCCTGTACTCACCCATACTATCTCAACACTCATGTAATGATGAAGCACTCAATCACATATGGATTTCATCCAATCAGGTATCAAGAATAAAATACATAGGCCATCTCCATCGCATCCTCAACCCATGGCTCACAATCTCTGTAGGGCCTCCAAATGACTGTATCCAAGTCATCTAATTCTCACGACCAGTACTCCAAATTGCCCAGCTTTCGCTGGACAATCGTACCCGTATAACCATAGACATAGGGTCTCCTAGCTGGCCGATCCTTGTCTAGCAATGGATGTTATGCTCACAACTAGTACTCCAAATTGCCCAGCT